>NC_037671.1:97697607-97997607 GCF_003255815.1 Theropithecus gelada | reverse complement strand
GCCTCTATGCCAGCCTATATTCAGATTTTTTACTGCACAGGGGGTCAGTGCCCCAATCCCATACATTGTTCAAGGGCCAACTGTATAATAGGATTTGATTCAGAATAAAAAGGAAATGAATTACTCATACACATAGCATCATGGGTACATCTGGAAGACAGGCTGAATAAAATAAGCTAGATATAAAATAATACAGTTGATCCTCAAACAACATGAAGGTTAGGGGTGCCGATCCCCCATGCAGTTGATCTAGCTATAATTTTTTACTCCCCATAAGCTTAAATACCACTGAATACCCTATGGTTGACTGGAAGCCTTACTGATAACATATACAGTTGGTTAATATATGTTTTATATGTTATATGTATTGTATACTGTACTCTTACAATGAAATAGGCTAGAGAAAGAAAATATTAAGAAAATCATAAGAAAGAGAAAATATATTTACTCTTCATTAAGTGGAAATGGGTCATCATAAAGGTCTTCATCCTCATTGTCGTCATGTTAAATAGGCTGAGAGGGAGGAAGAGGATGGGTCAGTCTTGCTGTCTCGGAGATCACAGAGACAGAAGAAAAGGCACATATAAGTGGACCCACACAGTTCAAACCTGGGTTGTTTAAGGGTCAACTATACATACTATATTATTTCACTTTCATATGATTCTGGAATAAAGGACAATCTGGTTTGTAGTGACAGAAAGCAGATCAGTTTTTGCCTGGCGCAGGTTGTGGATAGGTGATTGACCAGGGAACCTTTTAGGCTGGGGTAATATTCTGTCTCTTGGTTTTGTTGGTGGTTATGTTGGTTTCTGTCATTGTCAAAACTCATCAAATTATATGCTTAAAGTGGGGTGCGTTTTATACTAAAGTTAATTTAACAGTATTAAACCATTTTAGTTAGTTGCTATTTTAACTATAATGGCAAGCTATGACAGACGTATTGTCCTTGGATTTTTGTTAGGCATTTTTTGTTATATTTTTTTCTAGGTAAAATGTTCTCTATGTTAATGTACAAAAATATATGGCTAATATTTGGCTACAGTAAATTCACATAATTAGTATGACTTTAATAAACAAAATATCATTTTTTCTTTCTTCAGTAAGTTCCTTAAATTTATCCTCAACCAGATATCTCCAATTTTTAATATTTCAGTTAAATATGCATTGCGTATCTGCTAAAGATTTAGGGTTATTCCAGATTCACAGTTCTTCTCATTCAGATGGCTTATTCTTACCCATCATTAAACCCTGAAGAAAAAGGTAATATATAGGTAATATAACAATGGAATGTATTTCTAAGTTATGTTGTGTCATCTTACCTGTGTAATTAGAAACATATCCTTTCTTGTCACTCTGAGATAGCATCTTGGGCAGGAAGAGGGTTTCCAGATCCATTATATCAGAAAAACAACAACAAGAACAAAAGCCATTCCACTCATCCTGTAACTCTACTTAAAAAAAAAAAAAAAGATTTCTTCAATTCCTTTTTCTGCTTTTCTTGCTACTAAAGATTGATTATGAAATATTTCAGAAGTTTAGATATGCTTGTTAAAGAAACTCTAGGAAAGAAAGAATACATTCTGCAGAACTAACCTTTATCAATTCGTAGTTTAAATTTGTTCTGAATCTTATCTCTTGTTTTCCAATAGATTCGTTCCTAGTTGACTTCTTGGTTACCTCTTGCTTAGTTCCTGCCATTTATTCATTAACTCAGCAGAAGATTTTGCAGAGTCTACTGTGTTCCAGACTTTTTGCATCATTTCCTTGATTTTTGAGATCTACCTTGATTCCTTGAAGAGAGTGGTACTATTTACCTCTGGTTTTTAAGGTTTTTGCTCTCCTTTTAGATTTTTCTTCCTGGCCTGGTTCCCTTGCCTTCTCCGTTTGCTTCATTTGCTTGGATTTTCAAGAAGCTTTGAAGCTGGATAGGAGTCTCCAGTCTTCCTCTTGATCCATATGTTTCAGGTAAGAACTCCACCTATTTTTTCTACATTGGGGCCTTATTGATTTGAAAAATACAGTCATAATAAAAATGGTTGTTGTTTTTTTTTTTCTTTTTTTTTGAGGCGGAGTCTCGCTCTGTGGCCCAGGCTGGAGTGCAGTGGCCGGAACTCAGCTCACTGCAAGCTCCGCCTCCCGGGTTTACGCCATTCTCCTGCCTCAGCCTTCCGAGTAGCTGGGACTACAGGCGCCCACCATCTCGCCCGGCTAGTTTTTTGTATTTTTTTAGTAGAGACGGGGTTTCACCATGTTAGCCAGGATGGTCTCGATCTCCTGACCTCGTGATCCGCCCGTCTCGGCCTCCCAAAGTGCTGGGATTACAGCCTTGAGCCACTGCGCCCGGCCAATAAAAATGTTTTAACTGGGGAAGAATTTATTTAGAGGAAGAGAGAGGCACATAAAGCCTTAAGATACCATCCCAAGTAATTTCCATACTGATACTATTACATTTTTTCAGTGTTTTTTAAGATCTAGTACAATTAGAATATCAATAATTATGATGAAGAAAAAGAGGAGTTTTTCCAGTGCTTGGCCTTTGCTCCTTTACATCCATCTAATACCAGAACAATATTAACCTGTTTTGTTACCTTTGCTCTTATATTACAGCCTGTCTCTTCTCTCTTTCTCTCTTTTTTTTTTTTTTTTTTTTGAGACGGAGTCTCGCTCTGTCGCCCAGGCTGGAGTGCAGTGGTGCGATCTTTGCTCACTGCAACTTCTGCTTCCCGGGTTCAAGCGATTCTCCGTCTCTTTTGTCTTAACTCGTAGGTTATCTCTTTAAGAAATTCTGTTTCAGCCATAGTTTTTCCAGTTCTCCATAATCAACGTACCACTTTAACATAGATTTGGAGTGCAAAAACATCGTTGTATTTGAGGAAATAGCTTTCTTTTACCTCTCTAATCATCTCTTTCATGAATCTTTCTTTAATTTCAATCAGAGTTTCTTTGTGACCAGAATCAAGACTCTTATGTATTCAGAAGCTGCTTTTGTACTAACAGAAGTTGCCACTTTTTTCATTCTCTTTGAACAGTAAAATTTCAATGTATGTACTATTCCTTCTTGGATGGCTTCAAAGAAGTTCATACATTTGATTTTTACCTGTTGCGTTTCAGTTTTTATTACCCATTTCCTCTCTCTTTTTCTCTGTATCAAGATATGGAACATTTCTTGCATCATTTTTTGGTTTACATGTGCCTTATCATAAAGAATCGCTGGTTTCATTTCTGTGTTTATTTTAAACTGATTTATTTTAATTCTCTTATGCCGTCTACTCTTCCAATCTCCGTAAAACAACACATGTTTATTGAGCATATATTGGCATGTGCTAGGCCTTAAGGGTATAGTTATAATTAAGGCATGTTCTCCAAACTTGAGGGATTCATCGTCTATTCAGGTAGAGAAATATTTCAGCATGTAAGGAATAGCAAATAATATGAACATAGAAGAGCAGAGGAAAGGTGCATGGTAGATAAAGTATGAACCTGACCTTGAAGGTTGAGTAAGAGAGTGCCAAGCAGTGGAAGAGAGTGGGCATTCCAGAGCCATCCAGCCTTAGTTGAAGATTTCAGGATGCTGAGGCATGAAAGCAGGAGTGCTGCTGAGGGCATGGTGGAGGTTCTGATGGGTCTACAGCAAGGGTGGTGGGTGTGGACATGAAAGGGAAGGGGAGGGCGGGCTCAAAGTTAGACTGAATGTTCTTGTATATCATGTTATCAAAAAGACAGCCTTCCTTTAATGGTACCTCTGTGTATATGAGAAGAATTAGGAAGAAGAAAACCTGGGAGGAGACTGAGAAGTTACCAGAGGCAAAAGGGGGCATAAGAGCACAAGTTGGTATAAAAGCTAGAGGGGGCTGGCCAGGAAAGAGAACTGATAGGAATTTCAGATGCTGCATCAAATTCACGTATCATTCCCCTCTTTTTCCATTAATGCTTTCTTTTATTCCCCTATGTTTTGATTTCTAGATTTAAGCAGAAAAGTCCTTCCCCAAAATAGTGTGTCTTGATCGGTTTCAGCAGGATTCAGAAATAATAATCATTTAAGGGTCGGCCTTTTTTCTTGAGTCATTACCACATGGAGCATTCTAATTACATTTTGGTACTATGTAGCAAAGCTGTTTAAACTTACTCTTTTTTTTCCCCCCCTATGACTTCATTGACATGTCTCTCTGGGCTCTTTTGCAAGTAAATATTGTTACAATTTGCCTTCTATGTATGCCTGTGCCTTATTGCCTGTCCTTTTTGTCTTTTTCCATGTTTTTTCACTTTAGTAGATGTTGAGAATCCTCTTTTCCATTTTAAAGTTGTTTTCAGGTTCTTTCATCTCACTGTGAACCTAGCCTTTACACTATCCTGGCTCTAGTTCATTCTGATCGCTCCCTTTGTTATTTTATTAACAGTCCTTTTCCTTCCTCCTTTTCCCTTCGAAGTACAAGCCGACTTCTCGGCAGCTCCTGCCATCCTGCTTCTCTCCGCCTCATCGATTCCCCATCTCACTTCAAATCTCAGTAGTAAACATATGTTCTCCCTTGTCTATACCTCTTAATTTCTCTTTTCCACTGTTACTGCTTTCTCTGTAACTGTGTTATTTAACTTTGTTAAGCATTTTATAATATGGAAGATGTGGTTGAAACCTAAGTTGTATTATAAAAAAATCATGTCGTATAAAAGCAAGTTGTTTCCCAAGGAGTACGAAAGTCTCATGATACAAGTTAAAATGGCTGTTGTTTTGGTATTCCTTGATTGTGCTAGTATAAATGTTCAGTGTAGAGAATTTCTCACTTATAGTCGTTGTTTATCAGTGATTGAATTAAGCAACAAATGAAATGAAGATCATCCTAATTCTGACTTATTCTAAATGGAAAATAATATTTTTATATGTTGTGAGTCTTTAAAATTAAAATAGCTTTTTGAATGAACAAGAAAAGAGAATGTCTCCCGGAAGGTCCATTTTATAATCACTCTTTTGGACAAATTAAAGTGTTCCTGACTAATATTTATTTATTTGCACCAGGTGGGAAAAATAATTTTATCTTTGAATCCCATTCTCCTCATAAAATAGAGTTATTGTATCTTTTACACTTGGTTCATTGCCCACTGGGATATTCATTGGTTACCACAAATTGCCTCCATGCCTTGGCAGAAGTCCAGACAGCGCCTGGACAATTTGGACTTCTGCATTGGTCGTTGCTCCCCACATGAGTCCTGAGACAATGGCTTCATTCCCTTTTTCAGCTTCATTTCCCAGGGAAAAGTAGAGAGAGCTATCCTTTCTTCTCCATATGTTCTTCCCCACCCCTAAAACACTTTTATGTGTCATCTTAGTAGATTGGAAAGGAGTTTAGAATCAATGAAGGACGTTAGCAATGGGTTTGTACATTTGTCTTTTTTATTTCTATGCCTTGCTTATTTTCAAAAACAGGTTTTAACTTCTATAACATTTTCCGAATAGCACTGCTGGAAAAAGAATAAATATATTTGCTTTTTCAGTGTATCATACACTGCATTTCCTTCCTTTAAAAATTTCTTTTGCCATTTTTAACTTTATTTCCTGAAAAAATTAGCATTAAATATTATTTTTATCCATAGTTGGAAAAAACTAAAGCATCCATTTTACATTTCTATATTGAAGAAGTTTGAACATATAACACATATATTTACAGTTTATAACTCACTTTTTCATATGTTGCCTCAATGCAAAATTTTGCTTAACTTTAACACAGCTTAAATATAATACTGCCCATATGACAGTCTTGCTGCTTTTGATATTATCTTATAATCTACAATGGTAAAAGCTGGGAAACAGTTTCAAAGTTTGTGGCTTGGTATGTCAAACAGAATATGACTTTCACAATTTGTCTAAAATCTTTTTGCCAAAAATGCTTGTGAAAATTCACATGAATGATGATATCTTATTTTGCCGGTATTTCTTTGGTTTTAAAAAACTGTTTTACTTTTTGATAAACACAGTTTTATAAAGAAAGTGGGAGGAGCTTAGTTGAAGCAATTTATAGACCGTAGAGTGAGACATGATGTCCAAAGATTAAGCAGTCAACTTATTCATCCACTGTGGCAGATGGTTTTCTGTCCTTCCTTTGATGGTTTCCAGGAATAACACATCCATAGTCTTCCAAATTAGCTGATTTGTCAATTGGTTTGAATATGTGTTATACGTTGTTCTTTATTTCCTAAATTTTATTTTTGCATTTTAACTTATTTGTTAATTCTGTTTCTTTTTGAAAAGAGGAGACTCAAGTAACTTCTTTGAAAAATGATTCTTAATTTATCTGCAGCCCTATTTTGAAATAAAGTGTATATGGTAAAAGAAAGATTTGTGCCCTTTCAAATTTTTGTGTTAAGGATTGAGACTTGAGTTGTGAAAAATTGTCTGTTTGTTTTTGAGACAGGGTCTTGCTCTGTGGCTCAGGCTGAAGTGCAGTGATACGATCATGACTCACTACAGCCTTGAACTTCTGGGCTCAAGTGATCCTCCAGCCTCAGCCTTAAATATATATTTTTTTAATTTGACAGATTTATACTCGTGGTAGGTGAAATGTTTGAATAAAGAAGTAATATAACAGGTAGTTATTTTTTCCCCCAATTTTAACATGACATACTTCAGTATTTGGTATAATATGTCCTGAGGTGAATCTGGTTCATTGACTCATGAATACATCCAATAAGTGTATGCTACAGAAACACCTTATTTATTTATTTGTTTGTTTGTTTGAGACAGGGTCTGGCTTTGTCACCCAGGCTGGAGTGCAGTGGTGCAATCCTGGCTCACTGCAACTTCCGCCCCGCTGGGCTCAAGTGATTCTCCCACCTCGGCCTACCAAAGTATTGGGATTACAGGCATGAGCTATCATGCCCAGCCTATTTATTTTAATATATGCTTTGTTGCCCTTCTTTGGAAAAAGTCTTATTCTGGTTATTCCGTTATTTCTTGTTCTTGTGCTGTAAATCCCTCTATTTGGTGAGTCCACTGACTGTCTCTCATCATGGTTCATTTTCTATTCTGGTCTGTAACTTATTACTGTGATGCATCATTAGTAAAGGTTTAGTCTGTTCTGTGCTTTGGAAGCATTCCTGCAAAGAGTTTTCACATTTGCTCTTACCAGGTCCTAAAGTTTCACCAGTTCAGGACTACTTTTCTTTTTTCAGTTTTTGGCATGAGGATAGGGTGGGATTCTAAACCATGAAGGTTGTGTGAATTTAGTCCCACACTCTATGTGTGGTTCATGCCTAATATGGTTCTGATTTCCTCTGGTGACTTTCCCCCCATTGCCTTAGTTGATGTCATGCCTACTTGCGCTTCCTCGCCAGTGAGCTAACTTTTTGTAGTCCCGGTTTCATGGATAGGGTGATCCTTTCAGAGTTTTGGCTTTATGAAGGTCCTTCCAACTGTGACCGGTGTCTTGAAATAATGTCTCTCATTGGGTGTTAGGGAGCCCCCTTGTAACCATTATGGCCTGTAACTGGTTCCATGAGTCATATTAGCTTGAGCCCCTCACCTCTGCTCATTGACTCTTTTTTCTGCTCATTGACTTTTTTTTTTGAGACAGAGTTTTGCTGTTGTTGTCTAGGCTGGAGTGCAATGGTGCGATCTTGGCTCACTGCAACCTCCACCGCCCGGGTTCAAGCAGTTCTCCTGCCTTACCCTCCTGAGTAGCTGGAATTACAGGCATGTGCCACCATGCCCGGCTAATTTTGTATTTTCAGTAGAGATGGGGTTTCTCCATTTTCATCAGGCTGGTCTCAAACTCCCGACCTAAGGTGATCCACCTGCCTCGGCCTTTCAAAGTGCTGGGATTACAGGTGTGAGCCACCATGCCCAGCTGACTTTCTTCTTAGTTTCTTATAACTGTGGATTCTCTGCACTTGTTTCAAGTTCAGTTCTTTAAGTAGCGTTTCAGTGCTTATATTTTTAAGCATTTCAGTGTGTTTGGATCTGTCTGGGAATGAGACGCAAAGGGATGCTGTTATACAATTTAAAATTATTTGGATTTTTACAATTTTTTAGTTTGCTCATCACCTTTCTATCAACATGTCAAACATTTTGTGCCTATTATGTACTGTGTACTTTGAGAAATAAAGATCTTTGACTAGATTCCCTCCTTCAAGAGACTTACTCCTAATATAAACCCTAGAGGAACTAAGGTATATATGTCTTATAGAAATGCAGTGCCAGTAGGTGTCAGAAAGTAAGGCTACTGATGTGGAAAAAAGTGGTTAGAAAAGAAATGATAGAGGAAGCGAGACTTAACGTAAAATACGAAGCGTGGTTAGAACTTGATTGGGTTTGCTGGGTTAGACAAGAAGAGATTGGTCCAGCTTGAAGAGAGCCTTAAAATACCAAACCAACGAATTTAGATTATATCTTGTAGGTAAGAAAAAGGCATTGGAGGTTTTTGAGTGGAAGGGACATTTAGTGCAAATAATGTTTTATAATCTTAGTGCTAAAGTTTTGGAAGACTAGTACGTCACTCTATTAAAGAAAAGTTGGGACCGGGCGTGGTGGCTCATGCCTGTAATCCCAGCACTTTGGGAGGCCGAGGCAGGCGGATCACATGAGGTCAGGAGTTCAAATCAGCCTTGCCAACGTGTTGAAACCCCGTGTTTACTAAAAACACAAAAAATTAGCTGGACGTGGTATCGTATGCCTGTAGTCCCAGCTACTCGGGAGGCTGAGTCATGAAAATCGCTTGAAACCAGGAGGCAGAGGTTGCAGTGAGCCGAGATTGTGCCACAGCACTCCAGCCTGGGCGACAAGAGCAAGACTCTGACTCAAAAAAAAAAAAAAAAAAAAAAAAAAAGGTTGGTACATCTCCTTTCTTAGAAGTTAAGCTCAAGACTTTACAGGTACAAAAATAAGTTTGTTTCATAGTTCCTTGTTTTTGTCAACAAAAGTTTACCTACTCAATGAGGATGGGCCCCAGCCTATGTTGTAAATGAGTGAAGCTGGCTGGGAACAAGAGTGGCCACTGAGAGAGCTCGTGCCTCTTGGGGTCTTGTTGATTGTTGAAGGTTACAAACTAGATCAAATTTTTAAAAACCCCTGTTTGGCCTCGGTAAAATATGTATGCAAACATAGTTTGAAACAAAAGCTGTGAGTTTGCAACCTCTCTATAGATAGTGTTCATTATTAAATCTTTATTATATTCTAGCATAACATTTAAAAAATACATTATTTTACGTTATTTAAAATTGTGTACGAAATACAAATATGTGGCCTGTTTGATTTGAAAGGTTGAATAACTGGCTGTTTACTTATAATCATATTTTTGGATATTTTGACTTTGAGACTTGGACATAAAAATATTTTCCAAAACTCTTGTCTTACAGGTAAAAGAATGTCACATGTCAGCATTTGTACCTGAAGTCAGTATGAAAATTTCAGGGTACATGGATGAATGCCAACGTTTGCATTACCCATGTGTATCCTGTGGCCATTCTATCCGGGGTGAGTGATTTCTAAGAGTAGCTGGCAACAAACCAGATGCCAGCCAGTCGTGGACTGCCCTAACAAATAATGCTAAGAGTTATAAATTAAACACTGTCTGGTGATCTGTGATGTGTACGGCAGTTAATTTAGTTCATCTGGATTAACTGTCAGCACCAAAAAAACTATATTCCCATAATGTGAAATCTGAATTTAGTATGTTTGGAAGAGAGTAATAATTAACAGTAGGGAATTATTTGTTAACATGTAAAATTACAGCAATGCCTAAGATTCTTTTGAATTTACAGCAGTATTTTAGTCGTTCACCATGTAATTTAAATAATTTTAATTTCAGATTCAAAGACTTAGTATTTCTTGAGTGATGGCTATAATTTTGTATAAAATACGGCTTTTTGGATTATATATCTTCCATTGCCTTATAATATAGTTTTGCTTCCTATATTGTATACATAACAATATTTAGGTTTCTTAAAAATACATTAGAACATGACTTCACATTTGTATTTTAAAACTTGTTTTTTTAGTTTCATTCTGGGAAAATACATTGAGGGTAGAGCCTGTTTGTTACCTTATCCATGCATTTTTCGGCTTATTTAAATTATTTTACTTCACCAAACCATTCATTTTTTTAGAACATCCTTCAAAGAGTTCATGCGTCTTACTGAGGACACCTGACCTTTTGAAGCTTCATAATTCACATCTAGATGTCACCGGTCTTTCCCATGTTAACAGTTCTGACTATGTTTTATTATATATGCCTTCGGCGCCGAGCCAGGACAGCTACAAGAGAGATGATGAACAGCCATAGAACTATAGAATCAAACAGCCGGACTTCTCCTCTCAATGCGGAGGTGGTCCAGTATGCCAAAGAAGTAGTGGATTTCAGTTCCCATTATGGAAGTGAGAATAGTATGTCCTATACTATGTGGAATTTGGCTGGCGTACCAAATGTATTCCCAAGTTCTGGTGACTTTACTCAGACAGCTGTGTTTCGAACTTATGGGACATGGTGGGATCAGTGTCCTAGTGCTTCCTTGCCATTCAAGAGGACACCACCTAATTTTCAGAGCCAGGACTATGTAGAACTTACTTTTGAACAACAGGTGTATCCTACAGCTGTTCATGTTCTAGAAACCTATCATCCTGGAGCAGTCATCAGAATTCTCGCTTGTTCTGCAAATCCTTATTCCCCAAATCCACCAACTGAAGTAAGGTAAGACTAATTTTTTAATGACCTAAGTTATATGGTAGAAAGGTTTTTGTTGTTTTAATATTGGATATCTTTTTTATTGCAAGCATTCTTTATAGTGATTTACATGAATTTGATTTTGAAAATATTCCTTAGTTTTCTGATGGGGAAGAGAGATCACTCATATAAAGATTTAATGCAGGCTTTATAGCTGTAGTACCTCACACTATAATATTCATGGCTTATGCTATTTGCATCACATAAAATTTACCAAAACCAAAAAACACAATTTGAACTCATAGGGACCATTCTGAGACGTTAGTATGAAATATAACTTTGAAAATATTTTCAAACAGGCATCATGTTATTGCTTTTAAATCTTTTCAACAACTCACAATAGGCCTGTGAGTGATACTTAAGAGGAGGTCCTTAGGGGATTTGGTTTAATGTTAGTTGAATGTTTTTGCAACAAGCATATTCATTTAAAAATCAATGTTGCTTTAAGTAATTCATGCATTCTCCCTATAAGCCTATTTTGCACATAGCAGCTCCTTGGCTCTCATTTTTGTCATTCAACCTCCTAATTAAAAAAAATATTGATATAATGCAGTCTTGCACGTACCCTGTTCTCCATGTGCCTAGGACCCATTCTGCCCTCAAATAAACCACTTTTATCACTCATTTTGTATCTTTCCAGAATTTCTTTGTGCAGATACAAGCAAATACAAATATAATTTTATTTTTTTATGCATAAAAGTAAGCATATTTATCACATTGTACTGTACCTTGTTTGTTTCACACAGTAGTATATATTGGTTCTTTTCATGTAAGTACAAAGAGAGCTTCCTCATTCTTTCCTGCAGTTGCAAGTAATGCATAGTGTGTATGAACCCCAACTGATTAACTAGTCCCCCATTGATGGGCACTTAGTTGTTTCTAGTCTTTTGCTGTTATAAACATTAATGCAGGGAATTACCTTATCATAAGTCACTTCACATGTGTGCAAGTATATCTGTGGGATAAATTTCCCAGAAGAAGGTTACTCAACCAAGGATAATTTGATAATTTTGTAATGTTTAACATTTGTTTTTGCATTTTAACAATTTATTTTTAATTACATTTAATTTTAATTTTTAACAGTTGTAATTTTGATATATAATGCCAAATTCCTCTCCAAAGGGTCTGTACTATTTATATTCCTACTAGCAGGGCATGTACATGAGTGTTTTGCCAAAGCCTCGCCTACAGAGTATGTTAATCAATTTCAATATTTTTGCAATTTAATAGGTGAAAAATGTTATCTCATGTTAACTGTTAAAATTCTTTTATTATCTCTGAGGTTAAAATCTTTTCATATGTTTAAAAACCATTTATATTTCTTTTTCCTTTAACTATCTGATCATATTATTTGCTGATTTTTTCTATTACTTATGAATCTTAGCAGTTCCTAGGACTTTATATCACTTTATTAAATCACTCATTCATTAAATATTTTAGTGTCTACCATGTGCTAGGTGTTGTTCTAGGTATTAGAGATGTGTCAGTGAGCAATGAACAAAGTAAATAAAAATCCCTGCTCTCAGGAGCTTATTCTAGCCTGAGAGCAGATCAGGGCGCCTGTTCAGCTGTAGGATGGCTAGCTGCCAGTGCAGGAGGAGGTGGGCAGGGGTCAGCTGCTACCTCTGTAACATGCTGCTCCTCTGATGTCTCTGTCCCCTCATCTCTAAGGGAACACTTCCAGGGCCTGCCAGAAAGCATACAGAGTACAGCTCAACTTGAAGATTGCTGGTATAATCTTTACTTTTTTTCCCCCAGAACTACCTAATAATTCATTGCAAATAATGTTATTAGTCATTTTTTAATCTCAGAAAGCCAGCATACTTTAATTAAAATCAGATTTTTTTTTCTCCTTAAGAAGAAAAAAAAAAGTATTACTGGGGTAGGATCTTTTGTTTTGTTTTGTTTTGAGACAGGGTCTCTCTCTCTCTGTCGCCCAGGCTAGAGTATAGTGGCATGGTCTCGGCTCACTGCAACCTGTGCCTCCTGGGTTCACAAGATTCTCCTGCCTCAGCCGCCTGAGTAGCTGGGATTACAGGTACATGCCACCATGCCTGGCTAATTTTTATAGTTTTAGTAGAGATGGGGTTTCACCATGTTGGGCAGGCTGATCTCAAACTCTTGACCTCAGGTGATCTGCCCGCCTCGGCCTCCCAAAATGCTGGGATTACAGACATGAGCCACCGTGCATGGCAGGATCTTTTCTTACATGAGAATTGTTTTATTAGGACTCTGTCATTCTTCTTACAAAGTTATCCACTTTTTTCCAAGAATCTGAAAAGATTTAGGGATGAGATCAATGGAACATGTAATGTGTTTTCTCCAGTGTAAAACTTAACAGCTGTATAACTAATTTTAAGTATAAATCATGCTCTTGGGTTACTGAGAGTTACTGGTGTGTGATTGTGATTAAAGTTAAAACTTTATTTATACATGTATCTCTCATTTTCTTTACTGATTTTCAGCTTTAGTCTACTGAAAATATCATTACATTTTAAGAGAAAAAAAGGTGACCAATATATTATTAAGGTATATGAAAAGCCTTTTTAAATTTTACTGATTATGAAATCAATAGCTGTTTCATTGTTTAAAAAGAAGCTAGAAAATACAAAAAAAAGGAAAATATATATGAAAAAAATCTGTAATTCTTCTGCCCAAATTCAGTAACTGTTAACATTTGGGTGAATTTTTTTATACAATCAGAAACATTTATTGAACACCCTCTCTGCTAGTTTACTGCTAGGAACCAAGTAGAGAGTCAGACAGAGATGGCTCTTTTTTGAGCTTACAGGCCAGCCTAGAAGAGGACCATATAGAACATGTATTGGCAGAGGGGAGAACCTAATCTATGGGCTCAGAGAAGGCTTCCCTGGGGAAGTGACTTACCTGCAACCTGAGGGTTGAGTGAGGCCCCAGTGTGGATAGGAAAGGAGGAGAAACGACAGCACATTTGAAGGTGAGATCGTGAGCTAAGATCATGGCGTTTGAAGAAGTGAGAAAAGTCCAAGAATGCAGAGAATAAGCTATTGGCAAATGCAGACATGGGAGTGACATTCTTAAGATTTAAACTAGTGGTTTCTAGACTTTTGGATTTTATAGAATTTTGGATCCAGCTTCCCAGAAGAATATCTTGAGGCGACTCTTCCTGTGCAATTTATTATGCAAAAACTGTGGGAGAAGCTAGTAAGGGAGTAGAGGAAGCACGATGGGAAAAAGTCAAGCAAGGATGCAATATCATGTGAAGTCCCAGTCTGCTGGGAGGCAAAGTTGCTAGAGAGCTGGGCTCTCGTACTCCTGCACCAACCAGACTTCGACCGTGGGCTGGAAGGGTGGGAATGGGGACTGTCATTCTTCCAGGCACATGTCACTCCCTAGATGAAGCCCAAGGTAGTTTTGTGAAGAAGGTTGTAGGTGTAAACCCTTAGGAGCAAAGCAAGCCTATCTGCAGGGTGGCACATAGAACTGATGAGATGGGGGGTGTGCAGGTGAATGGAGTTCAAGTGGGAGGAGTCAGTCACAATAAACTAGTAACATAATAATGATCATAAACATTAGGGAACTCATAGACTTGTTGGATTATTTACTGTGCTAAATTAATGTACAGTGAAAAGACAAAATACCAATTTTATCTATCATCACCATCATTTCATAAAAGTTTATGCATCTGTTTTAAAAAAAAATTAACCAGTGATGAGCTTGGTCAATTCCGAGTTAAATGACAAAATCATGTTTCTTCGCCAACAAAGTCGAAAGGACCAGATCATGACAAATTTGTGAAATGATTACTTAAGCAACTCAGTTTATACCAAGAAATTAGCATGATTAGAATATTGAATAAAGATTTTTTTCAATTTTATAAGAACATATATGTGTGATAGGTGCATACTAAATGTGCATTCTCACATTTAGTGATGGAAAACTCCATCTTGTACTACTGTTTGGGAACCACTGGGCTGCACTGCCTATTATTTTAATTTTATATCCCCCCCCTTAGAAGTTAACAAACAAGAGTGTGTTGGAGTAGCTCAGGAATTTGCAGGAAATTAACTACTTTTAGTCCCAGAACATTTAAAATTTAAAACCAGTCTTTTCCTATTTCATGTGATTGCATTTCTTTGTTCAGTAAATGAAGTGGAAAAGTTACAGGCAGTTCTACCAGATCTTAAAGTCTTTTCATTTCTTGCTTAATACCTTATTAAGAGGAAAAGGAAAAGGCCAGGCATAGTGGCTCACGCCTGTAATCCCAGCACTTTGGGAGGCTCAGGTGGGTGGGTCACAAGGTCAGGAGTTCGAGACCAGCCTGGCCAAAATCGTGAAACCCCATCTCTACTAAAAATACAAAAATTAGCCAGGCATGGTGGTGGGCGCCTGTAATTCCAGCTACTCGGGAGACTGAGGCAGGAGAATTGCTTGAAACCAGAAGGTGGAGGTTGCAGGTTTTAGAGCGCCCTAGTCCTGTGAATAATATCTTAATGGATGCCTATGTAAGACTCAGAAAGCAGGCTAGCTCAGGGTTACCATTTGGAAGAGAGAGACAAGGAAAAGGGGAAGAGGAAGATGACAAATAGAGGTCAGATTAAAGAAACCAATTGGAATAAAGTTATTTGGGAATGAAATTTAATGATGTGGAATTTTTTTTCAGTGTACAAAGCACTCCAACTATATAATATTGAAATTAAGAAAGCAGGGAGAAAAAAAGAGGCTTTCATAGAATTTGCTACCAAATTGAGTTAAGTAACGATTTCACAAATTTGTCATGACCTGGTCCTTTCGACTCTGTGGGCCAAGAAACATGATTTTGTCATTTAACTCAGAATTGACTGAGCTCTTCGCTAGTTAATTTTTTTTTTTTTTTTTTAAGTACATGCTAGTTTATTAGTTTCCAATTAGAAATGGTCTGGGAGGCAGGGAGTGAATAGATACACCTGTCAGAATACTTTTTACTTTTATTTCTGTTTTCCTATACTATTCCTTTACTTTCAGCTAGTGAAATGGAACAGGGTTGGCAAGATAACTTTCTTTGCTGGCTACTAGATATACTAACTGGCTAGGATAAATTTTGGTTGCAGGGAAGCTTTATGTACTCATCTGCCTGGCTTCAAGCCTCAATACAGGTTAGAAAACTTGCTTTCTTTGATTTCCATTAATGAAACATCTCTCTTCCTCTCATCTACCCACTGCTTCCTGGTTGCCCTGGAGAATGTTTCTCAGTGGTATAACAGCAAGTCAACAGTCAGAGAGAGAATGGTTTATTGTTTCTGAGCACTGGACACATAGTAGTCATCCAGTACAATCAACAGAAAGAACATTAAATGGGCTGTGCTGGTTACCATCCCAGAATTGAATGCGCCAGATGCAGACTGTAAGCCTAGTCTCAAAGACATTCCAGGCTGAAATTTGCACATGTGATACTCGAGCTTTAAAATACTTAAAGAGTACATTAGAGTTTGTCAGATTTGTCCAGTAGATAAATACAGTGTATGAGCATAATACTAAACATGTAAATGTACATATTACAGAGGCCATGACCTAAAGGAGTTTAATCATATCAACTCTGCCCTGGGGCTAGAGAATTAAAAGAGTTGGGCTTTCTCCAGAATGTGTGTGTGTTTGTGCGTGTGTATGTGTGTGTACCCCTGTGTACATGTGCATATGTTTATGTTTGTTTTCTTGTTGTCACTGACTAGTTTTTATTATTCTGGCTTTAGTTTTCCAGAATAAAAAGAAATTTGAATATTCTCTTGTTGGGTAAGATAGATACCTTTCTCTTTTTAACTTTGAAATGATACATTTTAGCTCTGTTGGGGAATTTTAAACAAAAACTTTAATGCAGATAGCAGAAAATCTATTTGTATTGGTCTCATAGTTAATATTAATTCAAGTGTCCACAGACCTAGAAATAATTTTTGTCTTTTTTTTCTTGTTGCTTTTTCGATTATCAAGAAAAATAAAAGTAAAATATAAAAACTAATGATTTACTTGCAAATTTTTAATATTTAGACATATTTTTAAATCTTTCTAAAGACAGGTACGATCCTGATATTCTACTTTAAGTATAATTTTTGCAGCTTCTGATATATGTGTAACTAAATAATCTTCATGCTATATAGAAGTCAGAAGCAAGAATGATGCTAAAATAACATTAATCCTAATAAGTTTAAACATGCTAGAAATGTTAAGGAAGTCAGTTTAAAGCATCATCTCAACCCTGTCTATTTTGCATGTTCTGCAAGGTAACTAGAGAGGAGTTTTGTAGATTAATGCATTATTAAAATGGAATATTTATGTTCTAATCAATATCTTTATACTTATAATTTTTTAATTTGATTTACATTATAATGCATTTCAAATTATACATGAAGACCTGTATTGTGTGCATATTTATTTATTGCTAAGCACTTGGCAGACATTATTTCTGTATTATATTTTCAGTGTTTTTCTTAGGCCTCACAAAACTCCCCATTGAAACTAAACAAAAAGGTTGGTTTGGTTCACATGTGCTGTAAACCAGTATAGGTGGTTATTTCATAGGGTCTTGAGGGGTCCTTGTTTCTTGGAGATGTTCCTCCAGCATTGTCTGGTGTCAATTTGCAGTAGTGACGAAAGAGTAAGACCAAAATTTGAATTTTCTCACCAGTATTGTTTTAGATATTTCAGCTTCTGTTCCCCAGCACCTATATGACTAGCTCTGTTTTACTGCATATATTTACATTAGAGTTATTCAAATCAATTCCTTTGTTAGGAACCTTTGATTTTACAAGCTAATCTCTAGGGACACTTCTTAGGTTCAGGTTGGCACGCCAGGTTTATTTTTCTGCCTTGTCACTGGAAGAAGATATCCACCTGCTTCTCTTTCCTCATTAAACCTGCCACAGCCTGCTCTATTCTTTGGAACTCTTTCCCTGCCTTGCAAGATTGGTTATAGATTGTAATTAATTTCTCCATTGCTACTTTATTGTTGCCTCTGAATACAAGTACTCACAGGCTATTTATGTTTGATGGATTTTATTCCTACATTTCAGGAGAGAATCAGCAAAAATAACAAGTATGGGATTTTAAACATTCTAGAAACTTCAGTAAAAGTCCCTACTGTTAAAGTTCCCTGTTCTGTGGTTCCTGATTCCCTTCGTGATATGTTTATTAGAATTCCTCTGGAGCTTGCTTTTATTCCTGGAGGTGGAAATTGCCATACTTCCCTCTCTATTCTTCCAAGATTGTGGCTATATGCTTTTCTTGGTCCCTTCTTGGGCCTAAAACAGTTGGAGTACCTATATGTTGATGGCTTCTATAGTTTTGGCTCTGATTTCTTCCTTGAATTTCAAATTCTTTTTTTTTTTTTTTCTCAGTTTCCTCTATGCTTTGCCATTATCAGTTTTTACTTAGATCTCAGTAGGTCATTGGGCCAGGAAAATAAACGAACAATTTATTGGTGGAAAAAATCTCATGTAATTAATGAGTATATAAAAAAATTAAGTGTTATTAGTAATCAGTGAATTACAAATTACATCATAAGGAGATATGGCTCACAATCAAACTAGAGATTATTTTTAATGCTTTCAGTGATCATTCTTATGTACTATTGGCATAAGCTTTTTTGAAAGCAGTTTGTAGTGTATATTGAGAGACTTAAAACTATTCTTATTCTTTGATGTAAAATCTTTATTAAAAAATTTTACTAGCCACAGTAAATAATTAAGAATAGAGGAAGGATGATAATTGAAGTATTTTTTAAATGTTTCTAATTTTCTCTTCTCTATTAGAAACAATATTAGAGAAATAGTTAACTGACATATAAGTATATTAAGTACCTGATGATACTATGATTATGAAGAATCTTTAATTTTGGAAAATAGTTCTATAAGAAGACTTATATGGAGATGGAATATAAGTTAGGCCTTGAAGAATAGATAGGCAGATAATAGTAGGTTGGGCATTTCATGGGGAGGAAGATAACACGAGCAAAGACATAAAGGTGGAAATAAGTTTATTGCATGGAAAATAATGATTAATCTGGCTGGGAAGCAGGAGTTCATTTGGAGAAATAGGAGAATGTTATTCCCCTTTTATGTGTTTAGATATTTGCTAGATACTAAGGATATAAGGATAACTTAAAGATGGCAAAAATGGAAATTCAGGAGAAGGGCGTATATAAGAAACACTTTCTTGAAACATTTGATGAAACTTCATGATTTGATAAAATAAAGAGAAAAAGATAATATGAAAATTTTGCGTTTATATGAGGCTAGTGACAGAAACGGAAAGGCTGAAGTAGGAGACCTTTGTGAAGCAAAATGATCGGTTTAGTTTTTGCGGTTGGTTTAAGCTATGTACACAGGAGAGCTTCATCTTCATGTGTTTTATTCTTACTTTGAGTTTACTTATCTTGTAAAATGGAATGTTGTTCAGCTACTTCTAACTACATGTTCCAGTTTTTAAACTGACCAATGTGAAATCTATAAAAAAAGGACTGTTTGGGGACTTATAAAAATAAATTACGTAATAAGGTCTGTGGCATTTGGTTTTTTAAAGTCTTTATATCTTGGGAACAATACTTATATTGGATTCTGTTTATTTTGATGACTTTGTTTCACACTGTGACATACTGGGCATGGGGCTATAACCTTAAGGGACCAGTAGATCTCATTCTAAACTGTATTATAGGGAAGTTTCTTTTTTTGGCAGATGGGAGATTCTTTGGTCAGAGAGACCTACGAAGTTGAATGCTTCCCAAGCTCGCCAGTTTAAACCTTGTATTAAGCAGATAAATTTTCCCACAAATCTTATACGACTGGAAGTAAATAGTTCTCTTCTGGATTATTACACTGAATTAGATGCAGTTGTGCTACATGGTGTGAAGGACAAGCCAGTGCTTTCTCTCAAGACTTCACTTATTGACATGAATGATATAGATGATGATGCCTATGAAGAAAAGGATGGTTGTGGAATGGACAATCTTAACAAAAAGTTTAGCAGTGCTGTCCTCAGGGAAGGGCCAAATAATGGATATTTTGATAAACTACCTTATGAGGTAAGCCAAAAATATTTAGCAGCAGTATTGGATAAAACACTATAGATTTTTAGTCTTTAGATATTAATGTTTACTGAGCATTGGTAATTGAGCATTGGTAAGGTATATGTAATTTGATGTGTTGTATATTTTGATTTTGGAAAAACTAGACAAAATCATGTTTTAACTAATTTCACTGCTTTCGTTTTGGTTTGGCTTTAGTGTTTCTGGATAAACTATTAAGTATGTATTTTCATATTGCTAATAATAACCAAATACAAAATTCAGTAATAAGTAACAATCCACTTTAATTCATATTACACAGTTTAAGTATGGGCAATACATGCATAACTTTGTATTAGTTATGTTAAAGATGATTTGCTATTAAAAATAAGAATATTAAGATTGTGAGATGAATGCTTATTCTATTTAATCCATAATTTAATCCATAGTTTCTCTAAGTGTCATTTTTTTTTTTTTTCTATACTAACTCTATTCTGTATTCTCCTAACTGTAATTTTTGGTCTAGGCAGGTAGTGCTTTTACCTTGGAATTATTAATACTTTTTTTTTTTTTTTTTGAGATGGAGTCTCACTCTGTCGCACAGGCTGGAGTGCAGTGGCATAATCTCAGCTCACTGCAACCTCCGCCTCCTGGGTTCACACCATTCTCCTGCCTCAGTCTCCCAAGTAGCTGGGACTACAGGCACCCGCAACCATGCCCAGCTAATTTTTGTATTTTTAGCAGAGACGGGGTTTCACCATGTTAGCCAGGATGGTCTCGATCTCCTGACCTCGTGATCCGCCTGCCTCGGCTTCCCAGGGTGCTGGGATTACAGGCGTGAGCCACCGCGCCCGGCCTGGAATTATTAATACTTTTTTATGTGTCTAGTCTGAAGTCTTGTTTTCAGTGTGTCCCTGCTGGGGTGTTTCTGAGGTATATTTAGCATCCCAGGCTCCCGATGTCAAATGCTAGTAGCATTCCAGGATCACGTGATACCAAAACCTCTCCCCACCAGTTTCGAAATATTCCTAGGGGTGAGAGTAGGGCCAAGCATTTCTGTCTCCCACTGAAAACTACTGTGTGGCTAAAAATGTATAATCAGTTTTCTTTTTAAGAAAACTTTATAGACTCAAATTTTAACCAACTGAGATATCCCTCTTCCAAATTGATGGGTATTTCAGATTTCATGGAAATAACACAAATAGCTTAACTTTCATGAAACAATAAGATAGCCTCTTGAATGTGTTAGAGTAATAGTAGCTATAATGCCTCTCCAACATATTACAGTTAAAATGCCATGGCACGTCCTGTGAAGTAGCTAAAGTTGCCACATAAAGATGAATTTAAGTGTCCAAGGTAATTTGGTCTTTAAGCCATGGGACCAGGGTCCCACCCAGACCTCATGTGATGGAAAGGAAGCTTCACAGATTGGACAAGACTGGCCTTTACTGGGAGGAGAGAGGAAAGATGAAGGAAAAGCTGGGTTTGTGGGGAGAGAGGAGCATGAGATACTGACAGTGTTGCTCCTCAGGGCTCTGAGGAGGGTCTGTTGTGGCAGCAGTGGGAGCAGTTCATCTGGAGTAGAGTGAATCGCTGCTTTGATTCTTACCCACTTGCAAAAACTGTAAAATAGAAGTTTAATTTCAGCAAATACATCTTAAACAGTTTATTGAATTTTTTCCAGACCTGATAAAATGCTTGACCCATAGAATTTGAATGAAGGACAGAGGACACTTTAGGCAAAGGGAAGAGAAGATACAAAGATGAGAAGTGAAACTGTGTGACTTGTTTGGGAACTCCAGTATTTCAGTGTGGCCAAAACATAGGATTTGATAGGGAAAACTGTAGGAGATGGAATTGGATGGAGGCTCAGGGCTGCCTCAGTGCACAGCTCCATGCACGTAGATGACAGTGATTGGGACTCCCTGTCTTTGGCAGTGCGGAGTCTATTCTGCTGCATCAATAGAGGGCTGTCTGGGTTTCACCAAGAGATTTGCATTTTATCCTTTCAGCCAGTGGTGTTCAGGGTGGTCCAGTATACAGCCAAATTAGTCAAGGGGAGTCACAGATACTTTAGACTTTACAGATAATTTACTTTTGCTAAAAAATTAGAACATGCCCTAGAGTAGAAAAATATAATAAAGTAAAAATATCAGTTTTCCTTAGTGTATTCAATGAAGTCCCAATTAAAATGCTAGCAGAATTTTTTTAAATTGAAAAGTTTGCCTAAAAATATGAAAATACTCAGGAAAATTCTGGAAAAGAGTGATAGAGGGGTATTAGTCCTGATTCTCATTTGCAGCCAAACAATCCACGACATTCCAACACATAAACTTTAAAAAACCTAGTTATTTTACTTGGAGGACTATTGATATGGGAGAAATAACATATAGATAAATGGAACAGAATAGAGTCCAGGAACAGGCCAAGAGGATAGAGGGAAATGTATTGACAACTCCTCTGGGAAGCTGTTATATTTATGTCATTAAAAAAAAAGAAACAGAAATAAAAACAGTTTTTTATCTTTTCTTCCTTTTTTAGCCTTTTGGAATAAAAAAGTTTTGATACCAGTGTTGTCTAGGATAGAAGCAAAAGGGTACTTTTTTTTTTTTTGAGACAGAGTCTTGCTCTGTCACCCAGGCTGGAGTGCAGTGGCGCAATCTTGGCTCACTGCAAGCTCCAACTTCTGGGTTCACGCCATTCTCCTGCCTCAGCCTCCTGTGTAGCTGGGACCAAAGGCACCTGCCACCATGCCTGGTTAATTTTTTTTGTATTTTTAGTAGAGATGGGGTTTCACCGTGTTAGCCAGGATGGTTTTGATCTCCTGACCTCGTGATCTGCCCATCTCGGCCTCCCAAAGTGCTAGGATTACAGGCGTGAGCCACTGCCCCCGGCCACAAAAGGGTACTTTCATACAATTTTTGTGGATATATAAATTGATGTGAACATTCTGAATGGCAATTTTCCACTTCCATCAAAACTTTTAAATGCATGTAATTTACTATAAGGATATATTTTCAGAGTTTGCCAAGATGAACATACATGCGTAATACATACACACAATGATATTGCAGTATTATATGCAATAGGAAAAAAAGCAGGAAATGCATCAATGAGAAACTAGTTGAATTATGTCACTTCTATGAAATGGAAGGAGGTGGGTCTGTATGTGCAGATATGGAAAGATCTACAAGATATATCATTAAATGAGAAAAGCAAGTTGCAGAATGGTGTATATAGTATCATTGTTTTAGTGCAAATTCAAGAACACAATTTCATATACATTTATTTGGAAGAGATCAGAAAAACTTAACAATGCTTATCTTTGGGGAGAGGGATGGTTAGAACTGAGTGTAGAGAGGCAGAAACTTCTCATTTTAGACCTTTCTTCAATGTTTGGGTTTACTTTTTACTTGAAATTGTTGATTTTTGTTCGTGTAATATTTTATACATCAACAGGTGTGTCTGGATGATGAGATTTGTTAAAGAAAAATTACTCAATCGTGCTAGGTATAGGGACCACTACAGTGGGATTTTGCAGTGTGAGAGGGAGATTGGGTTCAACAGCATGGGCAAGTGGGAATTAATAGCCAGGGAGCAGGTTGGAGAGTCACTGGGTAGAAAATTACTAAGAAACATCAGGAGTAAGGAGATTCTGGCTACATCCTCTTTAAACTTATTTTAAAGATCCTATTGTTGTTACTCTGTGTTTTGTGATATTTTGACTTAAAACAGTGAAATTCTGACCTGAAATTAATACTGAGCCTAGATAACAAAATAAATTGAAGAAGAGCATTTAGGTTAATTGCAAAACAAAAAATTTAGCTAGATAAATACATTAAATTAAAAAAACCCCTCTCTCATCTAAATAAGTTGTTTAACATTTAGCAAATATTTAGTGTCTTTTTCTTTATAGTTTTTAGTTCAGAATAGGCTATTTAAGCAGTAGTTCTTTGAAACTAGAAGCCCCCAACTGTTAAGAAAAAATAAATCTTGCAGTAATTCGATAAGGTAATTTTAATTAGAGAAAGCAATGTTTTGAATTCTGCCTTCTTAATAATTCTTGTATCTGTTTGCTACTCCATCATCACTGCCAGCTACCTTAAGCAGACCCCTTATTTCCTATTTCCTAGAATTCTGTATTAGCCCCATGGCTGGTTTCTCTTCCTGCCTCCTTGCTTCCAGTAGCACCCCCGCAATGTTCTTTCTGAAACACAAATGTGAACATGTCACTCTAGTTTAAAACCCTTCAGGACGACTCATTGCTTTCAGGATAAACCCAAGCTCCTCTGTGAGGCTTTCATAACACAGTCTTTACCACTAGACTCTCTTTTCACCTGGTTTGCCCCTGACTTGTTAAAGCTGAATGTTCCAGCATAAGAAACTATCATCAGAGTGATCAGGCAACCTACAGAATGGGAGAAAATTTTTGCAATCTATCCATCTGACAAAGGGCTAATATCTAGAATCTACAAGAAGTTAAACAAATTTCAAGAGAGAAACAACCCCATCGAAAAGTGGGCAAGGAATATGAACAGACACTGCTCAAAAGAAGACATTTATGCAGCCAACAAACATAAGAAAAAATGTTAATCATCACTGGTCATTAGAGAAATGCAAATCAAAATCACAATGAGATACCATCTCATGCTAGTTAGAATGGTGATCATTAAAAGGTCAGGAAACAACAGATGCTGGAGAGGATGTGGAGAAATAGGAACGCCTTTACACTGTTGGTGGGAATGTAAATTAGTCAACCATTGTGGAAGACAGTGTGGCAATTTCTCAAGGATCTAGAACTAGAAATACCATTACTGGGTATATACCCCAAGGATTATGAATCATTCTACTATAAGGACACATACACATGTATATTTATTGCAGCACTGTTCACAATAGCAAAGACTTGGAACCAACCCAAATGTCCATCATTGATAGACTGGATAAAGAAAATGTGGCACATATACACCATGGAATACTATGCAGCCATAAAGAAGGATGAGTTCATGTCCTTTGCAGTGACATGGATGAAGCTGGAAACCATCATTCTCAGCAAACTAACACAGGAACAGAAAACCAAGCACTGCATGTTCTCACTCATAAGTGGGAGGTGAACAATGAGAACACCTGGACACAGGGAGGGGAACATCACACACTGGGGCCTGTTGGGGGGTAGGGGGCTAGGGGAGGGATAACATTAGGAGAAATACCTACTGTAGGTGACGGGTTGATGGGTGCAGCAAACTACCGTGGCACGTGTATACCTATGTAACAAACCTGCACATTCTGTACATGTACCCCAGAACTTAACAGTATATATACATAAAAAAAAAAAAGCTGAGTGTTCCTGGCACAGGTACACTTTCACTTTGGAGCTAGGCCTGCTAGGCTTTAGTAGCATTCTGTGTTTCTTTCTGTCAAAGCTATTAAAATGTATCATTGTCCTTACCAATCCCCACTGGACTGTAAGCACTCTGAGAATGGGCACTCTTTCTTTTCTGTCCCCAGTGTCTGGCACGTAGTAGCTGTTCAGTGATGTTGAGTATGACAAATTGTATTGTTCAATAGATTACCAAAATGTATCTTTGCACCTAAGAAAATGAGTAGGCAATATGTGCTGAGTATACTTTGAACAGTCTCGAAAGGTACTATAGTCAAATGCATGCATGATTTCTTCTCTTTGGATAATTCCGTTGAATGTTTTTATTTACTATATGAAAATATTGTTATAAAATGTATGACATTTTATTCCTTACTAGATCATGTTATATGTTTCATAAAATGATACTGCTTTTCATTCTTGATGATCTTGGTTTCTCTGTCTTATTTAGCTTATTCAACTGATTCTGAATCATCTTACACTACCAGACCTGTGTAGATTAGCACAGACTTGCAAACTACTGAGCCAGCATTGCTGTGATCCTCTACAATACATCCATCTCAATCTGCAACCATACTGGGCAAAACTAGATGACACCTCTTTGGAATTTCTACAGTCTCGATGCACTCTTGTCCAGTGGCTTAATTTATCTTGGACTGGCAATAGAGGCTTCATCTCTGTTGCAGGATTTAGCAGGTTAGTACAAAGGCTTGATGAAGTTTTTTTTGTTTTTTGTTTTTTTCCCCAGCAGCAGGCTATACTTATGTAGTGGTTTTCATAATAAAAGTTTGAAATTATGTAACATGTACCTTACAAAAATAAAAAGGAAATAAATTTTGAGTGTCATGTTTAGAATGCTGCTGCTTATAAAAAATGAGTGTTTTACTATCCTCTTCAGCTAAATTTTATATGAATATGAAGGGAAACTATACCCTTTACTTCAGGGCTCCTGTTTCTTCTTTCTCATATTTTCAGCACAGATGATTAACACATTTTAAAAACTATTTCCAAATCAAAATCTACCTCTCTAATGTGATTTGTCAGAAATGGAAAACAATTTATTATAGAACATTTTTAATTAAATCTTAATTACATGTGCAATACATCACCCAGATTTAGAAGCTCATTTAAACTAATTATGTTGAAAATGCAATTGCATGCTAAATAGGCGACCACACTTGCAGACCTGCCCAGGTGTTTCTGCTCCTTTCTATTTAAGCATTTCGTTTCCTTACTATTAAATGTCACCTGTTAAGCATTTGAAAGCTTGCACAAGTGCATGTTCATTTAGTAATGCCACAGTCATTTTTCTTAGGATACAAACAGGAGTTTTTCTCCTAACCTTGATCATGGTTTTTCTCATGGTATGTTACATATAATCCCAGCATTTTCATGAAGTTAAATAATGAAGGAGTAGAAACTTTAGAGAAATTTTCTGTTATTTTTAATTAATGAATACTCTTGTATTCTATTTTTAAAAACGAAAAATGAACTATAGCAATCCCTACACATATCCCCAGTGAATACATTCTAGAACACTGGTTTATGAATTAGAAATTCGTATGTAGAGCCTTGTTTCCTCTTAACTCAGATTGTAAAAATAAAGATGCAGTTCCTGAAATAAAGATTTGATATTGTTAGATTTAAATGAAGTAATGATGTTTGAAATAGTAACAATGTGTTCCAAATACTGACCTTGATAGTTTATGCATCAGAGTGAAAAATAAACCAAGCAGTAATGGCCAGTAGCAAGTGTTGAAACCGTGGATGCGCTGAGTTTCTTTTCTGCCAGAAATTGAGCCAGGGGAAGGGGTTCATTGCTAGATATTTGGCAGCTGTCCAGTGAAACAGAGTTTAGTCCTTTCTACTTCCCCTTGCACCAAACACACACATTTCAAATTCTTTTCTCTGCTAATAGGACTAAGAAAGAACTGAAGCTAATGAAGACTGTGAATATTTAGAGCATACATTATCATAAACCAAGACTAACTGAATATGAGAACAGATAGAACAAGTGGTGTCAGTAAGCATTATTTTACATTATATAGACCTTTGGGGCATTTTAATCACCCTCATAGCTCTTTCCCAATGTTTTCCATTATTAAGAATTTATTAAATGTTTGTTTTCACCCTTTGTGTGCAAGGAGTTTCAGTGGGTGTTGATCGTATGCAGAGACATATGAGATATATAATATAGTTCCTGCCTTCAGGCTACAGAGAAGATAAAGATATTAAGATAAGCATATAAGCATATCCCTTATTTATTTTTATAAACAGAATAACTGGGTAGTAACTAAGTGTAGACGTTAAAGAAAACATTGGTCATGAATGGCTGAAGTACAGCTTCACTGGCAAAGTGCTGCATATGACTGTGATAATGAGTAAAATATAAAGCTAATATTAATCAATTTTTAAGTTTCTTTATGTAGCTTCTTCTAGCACATGAGAAGAAACATCACTTATAAGAAGAAAACTTAGCCATGCCATTTAAAAAATTTTTATACTAGTAATGGATAAAGATCTTTTGCAAAGTTAGAGTTTCTATCTACTTTTAACCCACAATTTATCGTCCATTTTCAATTCATCCAGGGTAGTTGCCGTAGAGCAGTTTGAATAATCAGAACAAGCCATATATAGATTTAAGTTCTTATATTTTACTGTAGTATTTCAGCCAGTAAAATCATAAATCTTGATGGCATTCCTTTAAGTGTAGTCACTATTCCCATTAAGAAAAGAAAAAGTTGAAGCAAGAGGGAGAGAGAACCTTTTCTTGGGCGGGGCGTGTTGGAGTTTTCCCTACTGATTACTGTTGGCCCCCATGACTTGACTGCTGAATTGATAGTTACTATGGCTTGTAGGCAGCATTCCGAGAATAAACAATAAATATGCATGGCTTGATTATTAATGAGTAATCTATGAATAAGTATGGTCTATTTATGCTCATTACTATGAAGAAGACTTATTTGTAATATTTTAAAGAAGAAAAGCACATTTAAAAACTAGAGACCAATGTTGATGAGCTGTTTTTTGAACAAATCTTTGGGAAAAAGTTTGATGCAGTTTATTTTTGTTGCTTAAAAACCTTATCTCACAAGTCAGAACTGTTTAACTGGATTTTCAATAACTTTTTAGGAATTTTTATTATTCATCATAGCAGAGAAATAGGTTGCATTGGAATAAAGAGAACTTAAAACTTTTAATCAGTTATTAAAATCTTAATCTAGCTACAGATTTGTGATTTGCTACTTTGAGTACTGTTCATGCATATCATTACTCATTAAAATCACATCTATTATAATTCCGCTTTTCTAATATGGTTCCCTGAAGTCTTAGATGTTCCTTTGCCTGCCTGCCTGTTTGTGCTTTAGAACTTAATTGTATCATTCTGTTCAAAAAGCCTTAGGTTCATTTGTTCCCTACCATTTTTCTTCAAATAGTTGCTGAACAGCCTTGTCTCCCCCTCAGTTATGTGTGGGTTTTTACTCTAAACCCCTCTTACTTGTTCTCAGTAGTTTATATTCACTCCTTTAGGAAACATTCTTGGATGCTTTCTAGATTTGAGAACTTTATTAGGTATTTTGACATAGAGCTAAAGTTTTATGGTATGAAGAGCTTATTTTCCACTAATATATTTATTCAGTTGCCTGCCTATATTTTATACAGTTGTGTCTTAGATTGTCAACTCTAGAAAGTAGGGACCATTTTAAGATGTTCTTTTCCCTTCTTTTTTTTTTTTTTGAGACGGAGTCTGGCCCTGTCGCCCAGGCTGGAATGCAGTGGCGCGATCTCCACTCACTGCAAGCTCCGCTTCCTGGGTTCACGCCATTCTTCTGCCTCAGCCTCCTGTGTAGCTGGGATTACAGGCGCCCGCCACTGTGCCCGGCTAATTTTTTTTTTTTTTTGTATTTTTAGTAGAGACAGGGTTTCACCGTGTTAGCCAGGATGGTCTCGATCTCCTGACCTCATGATCCGCCCGTCTCGGCCTCCCAAAGTGCTGGGATTACAGGCGTGAGCCACCGCGCCCGGTCTTCCCTTCTTTCTATCATTGTTGGATACTACCCCTATACAGTTAAGTAGAAGTTTTGTTTTTAATGGCTCTATTTTGGATCAGCTATGTTAAATAATGTTCCAAGTTATTTGGGATTAAGATTATCTTGAATTTACTGTTTTAGAAAACTTAGTGAGGGTCAGCTAAAAACCATGAGATTAGGAATTCAGAAGTCATAGATATTTTATATCTAATTCTTCTCTTTTTATACTTCAGGCAATTTCTGAGGACTATTACCTTTTATATTGTGATAAGTAGACTCAAATCGTTCATTCATGTGATCTTAATTATTTTAGGGTGCAAGTTACCATTTAGTAAATTACTTCTTATGTACTTGTATTATTCTGGACAAATTAATTCACCTCATAATGATAAGCAATTTATTTTTCTCTCCAGAGATTCCTTTTCTCATAGCAGGAGACTAGTCTGGGATTGTTTATATGAACTTAGGTCCTCTCATAAAATCTTCAGTATAAGAAAATACTTTATGAGCACAATGTAGAATGAACTGACTGCAGGAAATAAACAAGCTGAGTTCTCCTTTCAAATGATCAGTGGCACAGTTGAGATGAATAAATACATATATGTAATTATGCATTAAAATAAAACCTGCATGAGGAACATTAAGGAAAGAAGTAAGAGCTGTGTGCAGCTAATTGAGTCTGTTACTGTCTCTGCCCTCTTGGGATGTAGATATGAAAAGGTAGGTAGTATACATTTTGAAAATTTAAGTAGAGATAATATGAGGGTATTAATCAAATAATCTGCTCAGAGTAAAAATATGCAATACAGGATTCTTGATAAAGAGAAAGAAAGAAAGGTAGTATAGGTATAGACTTTATCTCATTGTGCTTTCAAATTCTATCATTCATGAAATCAACTTGGGAAGTTTCCTATTGTCTGCTAACAGTTTGCTTTCTGGTATAAAGCCAGAGTCTTTATAGTGACACACACTGTGTGAACGGTCCCTCATCTCTGATCTACTCATCTCTCCATCATTTTGTGCCTCCTATATCCCCTATCTCACTGTTCTTCACTCTGCTTGTTATCCTGCCCTGGACTGCCCTTCCCTTTGCCTAGAATGCTCCTCCTCCAGATACCTGCTTTGTCACCCTCTCGCTTCCTTCAGGGTTTTACTCTGAAGCTTTTCACATCTCTGAAGCTTTTCTGACTACTCTGTCCATCCTTGACACTTTCTGTTGCGCTTCCCTGCTTTTATTTTCTCCTGGGCACTTTTCGCGAATTTGCGACCTACTTTATGCATTTGGTTATCTTCTCCTTCTCTCTTCAAAACATTAGTAAGCTTCATGAGAGCAGGGATTTTGTTTTGTCCACTGTTATCTCCCCAGAGCCTAGACTGTTACCTGGATGATAGTAGAAGCTCAGTGCATATTTGTTGAATGAATGAATGAATGAATGTGCTTCATGCGAACTGCAGTTTAGCTAATACAACTAGCAAAGGAAGCAGCAGTGAGAGGAGTTGGAGGAGATCCAAAAGAGGCAGTTAACGTGAGGAGTGTCAGAGTTTTAAGGAAGGAGTGTGCAGTTGTATGAAATGTCACAAATTAAATAATACAAGTTTGAATTTAGAATAAATGGGTGTTCAGGTGTAAATAAGATGTGCGGGCTACTGGGTTATTTACAATATTTAAATTTGCAGCAACTGAATTTTTTTATTGTTTAAATGTGAATTGGCCAAGATTTAACTTATACTTAATGTTTATGGGGTGCTTTGACCTTTAAAAACTGCATTTGCATAGTATTTCAGCTTCAATTCCACTAGGCAGTGTGGTGAATGTTGTTACATACTTTAAGTCTGCATTTACAGCTGAGGAAATGCTAAGATTTGGGTAAATGCCTTTTCCAAGGTCTCTGCTAGGAACTAGTAGAACAATGCAAAAAACCACATCTTTTAACCAGTGTTACTTGATTTATTTACACAACGAATCTGATTTAGTCAATTTTATTTTGTATGTGTACTTATAAGCTCATTAAATCATTTAGGAATAAAAGACGTGGCATAAATTGACTAACAGTATATTACTGATGTGACACTGGTGGGAAGATTATGTCAAGAGACCTGGACAGTCATAATTGGTGCACTGTTAAGAGGGTTCAGTTTGCTTAGTTGATAAAGTTTCATGGATTCAAATACTCCTAGATTCATGTTTACTTTTAGATTGTTTTCAGGGGATGATCATGGACAGGACTATTTTTCCCCCAGCTATAATATAACTGAGATAAATATTGTGATAATTACTCTGATAAAGCATTTTGTGACCTTCATCTTGGATTATTTCTATGTATTTTATGTGAAGCTGCAATTGAATATTTTCAACATCAAGCAGTCTAGCTGCTAAAGAGTAACAGTTGCAAGGACCGTAACAGTGCTCTAGTTAAACCCACATAGACATTTTCTGAGTTGAGAGGAGCCTAGTCTGATTTGTTTTGAGGTTACTTAATTAAAGTTGTCACTTTCATGTGCAGTGTTCAAAATATATTATCCAGTACTGGATAGGTACTGTTGAGGGGGAACTATCTCCCAAGAGTTTAGAGTTTTGTTATGTTTTGATTTTTTTTTTTTTTTTTTTTGGCTTTACCAACTCAGATGTGAATTACAGGTAAGTAGGGAAAATACATCTTCTACTTTCTTAATTTTCCACTTAGCATTAGCTGACTTTTTATATGATGTGAATTCATTTTATCCTCTCAAGTTGAATTTTTTAGCCTAACCATTCATATTTCAGCATGCAGTGAATAAGAATTTAAGCAAAACAAATTTTACATTTTCCCTAATAGAAATCTATCCTTTTAAATGTATCTTAGCTTAGAGCTTAGAGTTGCTAAAATTGCAAAGTTCTTGCAAAAATGTCTTTTAGTTTTATAAAATTCACATGGAATGTTGTTCTTGCAGGTTTCTGAAGGTTTGTGGATCTGAATTAGTACGCCTTGAATTGTCTTGCAGCCACTTTCTTAATGAAACTTGCTTAGAAGTTATTTCTGAGATGTGTCCAAATCTACAAGCCTTAAATCTCTCCTCCTGTGATAAGCTACCACCTCAAGCTTTCAACCACATTGCCAAGTTATGCAGCCTTAAACGACTTGTTCTCTATCGAACAAAAGTAGAGGTAAGAATAATTCATAATTTTCATCTTTGCTATTATAGTGGCCAACTGAATATTTAGTTTTCTTTAATTACTCATAATGTGTTTTTTTAATTTTTAAATCAAGTTTATGATGCCATCTGACTACTCTGAAATCATTAGAGCTGATTCAGTCATTGTGAAGTTATTTCAAACGTAATGTGTTTTGAAATTATAAGGAAATGTTCTTCACTGTGCTCTTAAAATTTTCGTGATGCTATTCATGTCCCCAGGAAAAGAAAGAAACAGTTGGTTGAGGTAAGCCAAAATGCTGGCAGGGAACGAATTAGAGAAAGTTAGGAGGATAGTATAGTATGCAGGAGGACATTTGCTTGCAGCAGGGGGAAGCAAAGTGGTATTTATCCTGGACCAGACTTAGGGGTTAAAATTTGTAATACCATAGTTAATGAGTCTCATTAAGAAATGGAATCATGTCATATATATTAGTCTGCTTGCTTTTTCACATAATGTCTCTAGGACATGTTTCCAGGTCAGTGCATATATTATCTAACTCTTTTACTGTAACAGTATATGTTATACCATAATCTATTTAACATTCTCCAAATGATCAACAGACTGGTTGATCAACATTTGGTTTTTCCAGTTGTTTTCCTTTTACAAACTACCTAGCACTAAGATTCTTCTGTGTGTAGTTTTGTTTTCTTCTTCTTCTTTTTTTTTGAGACAGAGTCTCACTCTGTCACCCAGACTGGAGTGCAATGGCGTGATTTCAGCTCACTGCAACCTCCACCTGGCCCGTTCAAGCGATTCTCCTGCCTCAGCCTCCTGAGTATCTGGGATTACAGGCGCCTGCCACCATGCCCAGCTAATTTTTGTATTTTTAGTAGAGATGGGGTTTCACCACCAGCCTGTGCATGGTTTTACACATATTTACTATTACTGCTATTGGATAGAGTCCTAGAGGTGGTATTGCTAGGTTAAAGAGTATGTGACTGGGCCCCTGTAGTACACACTGTCATGTATTTGTTCCCTCTGCTCCACACATACTGGCTTTCTTTCTATTCCTGGAATGTTCTGACCTGGTCCCAGCTCAGGGCTTTTGTTCTTTTGCCTATCCGAAATGTTTGTCTAGCTCATTATGGCTGCCATTTTTTCAGCTCAGTGTTCAACTTGCATATTTTTTGGAGATGGCTTCCTGGACACTCATAAAATATAGCACCCCTTCTAGTTTGTTTCCTTCAGTTTTATTTCCTTTTTAACATCCTTGTCACTCTCTGACATGATACTTGTATTCTTGCTTATTTTCATTCTTCTCACATTAGGATATAATGGTAGAAGACTTGTCGGTCTTTTTCATTGTTGTGTTTCCAGAATCTAGAATAGTACTTGGTAAAGATTGGCCATTCAGTAAATATGTGTTAAGTAAATGAATAAAGATAACCAAATTACTTTTCCAAAATGATATACCAGTGACTTGGGAGACTGCATTAGTTCTAGTGGGAATGGTTTGGTTCCCAAGAGAGCAGGTTGTTGTAAAGTGAGAATGCCCTTTGTGTTTGACCTCTTTGCACCGTCTGCTTCCCCTTTGATCTTCTGCCATGTTAAGACACAGCAGGAAAGCCCTTACCAGAAGCCGAGCAGATGACAGTGCCATGCCCCTTGAAATTCCCAGCCTGCATACCTGTGAGCTAAATAAACTCTTTTTCTTTATGAGCTACCCAACCTCAGGTATTTTGTTATAGCAACAACGAATGAACTAAGATGGCATTGTTCTCAATTTTGGGCAGAATATTTAGCTAGACTTTAGCAGGTGACCTGGCATGGTGGAAAAAAGACTTTGATTCTAGTTCTAGCCCTGCCAGCGATAAGCTTGGTAATCTAGGTGAAGACATTGTCTCAGATTTCCAGATTTGTTATTTGTAAAATGAAAGAATTATTGTCCCAGAATGCCAGATGATACTAGCCTGTGTTTTCATTGGTATGTGGTGAAATGACTCCCCATTTGTGTGGGTATAAAATTGTTAGCTATCTTTTCTTGGGTAGGACTGTTCATTCTGAAATTATGCCATGCCTGCTTTTTATTGGCACATTTACTATTTTATGGGCCTGTGTACTATAAACTGAAATCCTCTGAGCAAGGAAGATTTAAATGCCCCATTTAAAAATTTCTGATTAATAAGAAATATAGCACACATAATTATTAAATGTAATTATTAAATGAGCCTTTGAGAAGAAAAATAGGGTAAAAACCAAAAAAATATCAACTTGCTAGGCATCTTATATCTGTGGTGGCTTGAAATATATCCCATGAGATGTTTTTGAAATGTTATATAGTAATGTGATCTAAGTGTCAGAGAATTATTAAATAGTCTACAGTTTTCTTGAATTTGTCTCAGATTGATAGATATGACTAAATTTTTTAAGTGTGATTTATGAGGATTAAGAAGATTTCATATCTCAAGAGTGGAAATTTATACATATGTACCTAAGTCTAGATAGCATAAGCTCTGATTTTTCCTCAGTTACTTAAATACGGATGTAAAATCATTGTATGAATGTATTAAATAAAATTTAGGTTGTACCCTCTGTTACTTCCTATTAAATTTTTTTATTAGCCCATCTGGTAAAATGTCATAAACACTACACAATTTTTCTGACATTGAATATGTAGAAAAAAACTATAAAATTGAGTTTTCATTGATCTATGGTTGACTTAAAATTAAAGATGCTGTTATTTTAGTGATATAAATGGCAAATGTGAAATTGAGAAAATCTTACCCAGGCAGTGTTTACTTTTAATGCTTCCCAACTCATTGCTTTCTACCTATACTTCACTCACTTCTGTTATTATCTCCTCATTCTTGGGATCTATATCAGAGTCCGACATGGGCACTAAGTAAATCAGAAAAAGGAGAACTGGCAAAATAATCAGCTGGTTTCTTTGAAAACAAACAGAAGCTACAGCACTGGTATTTATATCAATCTGTAAACACCTCCATTGTCACTTAAGCAAAGTGTTATGTCCCCTCCTTCTTCCTTTGATACACACCTTTCACCTTGCACCTAATGATGTTGGTGGATGAGAGCAAACAGAATGAGAAGGCAAGATGTAGGAGACTGGTCTGTCTTTAAACGTTCCACATATTCACTGGCAGTATATTCTCATATTCTAGACTCTGTTTTGAAGAAGGAGCAGTACTTGATTTCAAATGCCTCTGCTTGCTCTAAGGACATACATGAAAAGAAAAAGAAAATAACAATTTTAGTTTTCTGGGAGATGTTATTTTGTTTTAAAAGGGCTACAAATTATCCAGGACCACTTTAACCCGTTTTTCTGAACCCTACAAAATTCTAAAATAAACAAAAATTAGTATGACAAAATAATGGATTGTATTATAGCATATTAACCTCACAGAGACCAGTTGATGATGCAATACAGTTACAGTTTATGTGCCTTTACATAATTTACATTAGTAAGTATAGTATATTTATGCCATTTTACAAGACTTAGATAAGTCCGTATGTATAGTGAATAAAGCTTTTGAGTATTTTGGAGACCTGGATTTTTAGTCCCAAAGTTTGGGAAAACCTACTGAATATATTCCGTTGGCTGTCCTAGACATTTTGCATTATTATTTCTTTATACTAGTCTGAATAGGGTTGGTGGTATTCTCATCTTTACACATAATTAAATTAAGATCTTAAAAGATTAATAAATTGCCTACTGGCACAAGCCATAGAGTCAGGATTTGAACTCAGGTCTTGTGGCCTTGATGTGGAAGTTAAAATCATAAGATATATAAAAGCATAGAATTGTAGTTATTCTGATAGCTTGGCTATTTATCTAAAACAAGGATTTTCTTTACTACTTATTATTTCTAATTTGTAGTTGGTAAGGAGATATAGCATAGTAACTAACATATACAACATTATAATCCATGATAAAATACAAACTTAATAGTATATCTTAAGTATATAAACTTAAATAAATGTCTTCTGCAGGAAAATGGATTTTTTGTCTTTTTACTATGAACAAGCTTAGTTTGAAGTCTTAGTTGTTCTGAATTTATAAATCACAATTTGTTATTCAAATTACATTTAGAAACATTTAAGTGAAAGTTTGTGGAATCAATACATAATCAACTGCTTTAAGCAAATAGTTTATACAGGCCTACTCTCAATTTTATACTGTAGTGGAGAGCAGCATTGAGACAGACAATCCTCAAAATAATTTTGACATGTAAAATGATATGTTGTTGATAGCTAGGTGATGTGTTCTTAAGTGGTTAGCCATAGCCAGGCATGCAGCAGGCCTGATGACTCAGTAAGAATGAGACCTCAGGAGAATAGAACGGTGGCAGGGTCAGAATTGTCTTGTATGCTGGTAGGTAAATTCTGGGATGCTGATGTGGTCCCTCCTTGCATCAGTGGTCGTTCAAAATTTTTAGGCTTATAAGATAGTAAAATATAGTTCAGCTTGGTTTCTTAATTTATTTCATGAGATCTTTTTCTTTCTTTAGATGTGTTTAGGATTACAATGAAAAATGACTTCATCAGAGAAATAACAAATGTCTTATTAATTTAGCAAAGAAAATTCACTAAGTAAGCTATGTGTGGAGTCAGTGGCATGCATTTGTTGAATTTCATTAGATGCAGAGCATTAAATACATGCCTAGTAAAGAACAAGATACTATTACATTAATAAAAGACAGGGTGAACAGGTATACAGTAAGCCCAAATATATGCTAGCATTGTCACAGGCTTGTCCTTAGTTGGAGGATGATCTGCATTGGGAAACCTTTCTAGAAGAAATTACCATTGAGCTGAGATTTATGCCCTGTTCACTGTGTGATCCCAGAATTACTAGTGAAATGGGTTGCTAAATAGGGTAATTTTTTTTCCTCCTGAAATTGGTGCATCTTTTAGAGTTGAATAGACAGCACTTTCTGCAACAGATGGGAACTTAGACAGGAAAGACACTCTAGTTGTGCTTAGTTTCTTCTACCATCCGTGGCATGGAAATAATTAGGTATTATAATGATTTAAAGGAGTTAAGTTCAGTCTTTTTGGTTCTTTTCTTCTCTATTCATAAGATTCTTATTATGTACGATAAAACATTGATTGCAAGTACTTCTTTAACCATACATGATGATGTATTTTCGTGAAAGTAGAGCTCTAAAAATCTAGCCCATTCAGCTGGGCTCAGGGGCTCATGCCGGTAATCCCAGCACTTTGGGAGGCTGAGGCAGAAGGATCACTTGAGATCAGGAGTTCAAGACCAACCTGAGCAACATAGCGAGACCCCATCGCTACAGAAAATTTAACAAATTAGCTGGACATGCCCCTGTAGTCCCACTCAGGAGACTGAGGTGGGAGGATCGCTTGAGCCCAGGAGGTCAAGGCTACAGTGAGCTGTGATTGTGCCACTGCACTCCAGCCTGAGTGACAGAGCAAGACCCTGTCTCAAAAATCAAATAAATAAATCTGACTCATTAAATAGATTTTTAGATACTTGAAAAAAAGTTTTATTTTGAAATAATTTCAGACTTACAGAAAATTGAAAAAAAAAAGATTTCTTTTGTACTTTCACCCAGGTTCCCCTACTATAATGCATAATTGTTTTATTGAACCATTTGAAAAATAAGTTGAAAACATAATAACCCTTTACCCCTGGGGCATTATAAGTGAAAGACATAATTTGCCCCTGAAAGGGCATGTATCTGTAATCTACTTTCAGATACTTGTGTTATGGGCTGAATTGTATCTCCCCAAAATTCGTACTTTGAAATCCTACCCCCTAGTACTTAAGAATGTGACTGTATTTGGAGACAGGGTTTTTAAAGAGGTGATTAAGGTTAAATGAGGTCATTAGGGTGGAGCCTAATCCAATATGACTGGTGTCCTTAAGGAAGAGGAGATTAGGACACACACGCACAAGAAAGACCGTGTGAAGACAATGGAAGAAGATGAACCGCTATAAGCCAGTAAGAGAAGTCTTAGAGGAAACCAACTCTGTTGACACCTAGTTCTCAGATTTAAAGCCTCCAGAATTGTAAGCAAGTAAATTTCTGATGGTTAAACTACCTAGTCTATGATACTTTGTTACAGCAGCCCTAGAAAGGTAATACACATCTGGTATAGGATAGCATAAGAAAAACTTTTTAACATAGTGCATGAGAATGTCTTTAAGATAAGTCCCACACACGTACTAAAACAATCTGGACTAGTGCTAGAAGTTTGAACCTGTTTACCTTTCCTCTGTTTGGGGGGAAAAAAATCTGGAGTCAGGGGTGAGAGTGGGGCATTATAGGTAGCTCAGTAAGAATGTTATTCTGTTGCTTAGCAGCAGACTGGAAAACCAGGAGTGTTTTTTAAAAGTTGGAGTTATAAATGGAACACCTGCATCCAGTTTTGATTGCCTCACTTCAAGAATGATAGAGCATAAATTGAAAGAATCTGAAGAAGTGAAAAAACTGATGATAGGTATTGTGGGGGACTAGTATATGACAGTAATCCGTAAGTATGGTTCGGCATCTGTTTACTTGGCCTGCTCGGCTGTGTCGACAGTTTCAAGGACCCCTCTGCTTTTATCTTCATGAACTAGAAGACAACAAAAGAAGTTGATCTTTACTTCTGTAAGATATTAACACTCTCCTATTTTTTTCTTTCTGTGCTAGTTTATTTGGCAGATCACGTATATGAGTAAAATTGCACACCACCCTGACTGTTGATGAAAGCGGCTGGGCTTTCTACAAAAGATATATTAACTATCTTTTGAAAGAGTGCGATTTAATTTAGTGCTATGAATTTGTTTTCTGACCTGTGTATGTGGTGGTCTCCTTACCGCATTCTTATTTGATTTAAACAATACATTATTGTATTTTGATAAGTAGAGCAGGGATGGCCTTTCTTTTAAAAGAGCCATGGCAACTAACCAAGTCAGACTATAAGACCAAACTTATTGGCAAATGAAGAGGGTGGCTTCTCACTTACAGAGCCAGTGCTGATAACTAAGACCAGGGTGAGAAATTAAAATAGAAGGAACCGGCTTTGGAAACCTAAATTAACTAATGCACGCTGTTGTTAGTTGTCATCTAAAATGCAGTCTATTTAAAACAGAAATGTTAATATAGCTAGATAATATATAAAACAGAAAGATATTAGTAATTATTTTGTTCTTAAACACAATCAAGAATCAATAGTTTTAATAGCTGATAATAAGTTTAATTTATCACAGATAAAACTAACAAACTTTCTTAGAGTCCTTGGTATGTGTCTGTAGGCTATATTTCTGTATCCTGATTGGCCTTGTAGAACTTTCAATGGGAATAGGAGACTTGGTGGGGTATGTGTGCCCTGAATGAATGGGTTGTAGTTGAGTTAGAGTCAAGAAGCCTAACTTGTGAGTGCAGTGGTAGAGGAGATCATCTTTTAATGGGGGCAGACTCCTTATCAAACACAACCATGACAGTGACCAATAAGCCAGGTATAAGAAATCTACCTGGAAAGGACACCATTCATTAGAGACGGCTGATTAGGCTGGGCGCGGTGGCTCAAGCCTGTAATCCCAGCACTTTGGGAGGCCGAGACGGGTGGATCATGAGGTCAGGAGATCGAGACCATCCTGGCTAACACGGTGAAACCCCGTCTCTACTAAAAATACAAAAAACTAGCTGGGTGAGGTGGCGGGCGCCTGTAGTCCCAGCTACTCGGGAGGCTGAGGCAGGAGAACGGCGTGAACCCGGGAGGCGGAGCTTGCAGTGAGCTGAGATCCGGCCACTGCACTCCAGCCTGGGCGACAGAGCGAGACTCCGTCTCAAAAAAAAAAAAAAAAGAGAGAGATGGCTGATTAGCCCATCCTCTCTGTTGGCATGTCCTGAGGAAAGCTAAATTAAAGTTACAGGACTGAAATTTGTAAACTGTCATGTCTTTATTTTATTTTATTTTTTTGTAGAGATAGGGTCTCACTGTGTTACTCAGGCTGGTCTCAACCTCCTGGGCTCAAGTGATCCTCCTGCCTCAGCCTTCCAAGTGCTGGGATTACATGCATGAGCCACCACACCCAGTCCCATGTCTTTTTGACTGCAAATCTCTGCATCCATTATAGGTTGTTATACACATTGATCAGTTGATTGATCAGTTGATCAGTTGAGTATCTATGAGGAAAGATGTATTCGACTATATTATTATAGGAAAGATCCAATACAGTGATAAATATAGGCTTCAAAATGAGACTGCAGGGCAAGGCAAAGGTGTGTGAACATTTAGTCTTAGATTTTGTTTCATCACACGCAAGAATTTTAAGAATTTGACAAATTATCTGAACCTGAAACTGAAACTTGTATGTTAGAGCTAAAATTCTGAGTCTGTAGTCTAGGGTAGCTATTAAACATCTACAGTTAGGTTTAGAGAACTTTCTTCTTTTTCCTCAAAGGTAGTGTAAGGAGCTTTATTAATTTTTATGATTTATGATATTTAGCCTTTTCTTTTTAGAGTTCTGTCAGAATTCTAACTCCCCATCACAATGTTGATCTTAAAGTTGTGAAAGACAATATTATTTTCAGGTTGTGATTATGTATCAGTGTATAATCTATACCATATTGTGTATTTGAACTGTATAAAAGAATAACTTCTAGTAGATGGTTCATAGTAAATCTGGATAAAGTAATTGAATTTAAATATTATAAAATGGTGATTATTTCTACATATGTTTAGTTTCAAGTACTTTAAATAGTTCTCAAAATACTTCAACTTTTTTTGTTGTTTTTTTTTTGTTGTTGTTGTTGTTTTTGAGACAGAGTCTCGCGACGCCCAGGCTGAAGTGCAGTGGAGCGATCTTGGCTCACTGCAACCTCCGCGTCCCTGGTTCAAGCGATTCTCCTGCCCCAGCCTCCCGAGTAGCTGGGACAACAGGCGTGTGCCACCATGCCCAGCTGATTTTTATATTTTTAGTAGAGATGGGGTTTCACCGTATTTGCCAGGCTGGTCTCGAACTCCTGACTTCAAGTAATCTGCCCATCTCAGCCTCCCAAAATGCTGGGATTATAGGCGTGAGCCACTGCACCTGACCTTCAACTTTTATTCTATATTCTTCTTCACCAAGTTTATTGAAATTGTAAGAGGAGCAAAACAATTTTTAATTAGAGAAAGATTTACACTTATATATATATTTTACACTCCAGTAATTGATTGGTTGTGTTCTTAGGATTTCTTTGGAGATATTTGTTATGCAAATTTATGCATTTTCATTTAGTGAATATGCTTTTATAAAATTTCACCTTCTTACTCGGAGATAGTGCTCTGATGTGTTTGAAATGTATTATAATCAATGAAAGTACATTTGTTTCTGATGATGTTATATAACTAGTCTATATTTTAGCTAGTCTTTGTCTGTAATATGTACACTTGTTACCTGGCCCTTATTAATATGCTTTCTAGGAATCATATTTTAGAATGGAGAATACTAATTTGGAATCCTACTGTCCTATATTGAGTGTTATAATTAAGGGTTACATTCTTTATTAAAGATAACCAACAATTCTTAACATTGAATAAAAAAGGTCATAAACTAGTTGTAACAGCTAAAAACCTACATTAATGTAAAATAGCAAGCATATTGCTGCATACATTAATTATACAAGGTTCTCAGTACATTATAAAATGTACAGGTATGCATAAATATAATTCTAAGCTATAAATCTGGACTATCTAAAAGTTATATATGAGTATAATAAACAGTTATTTTTATGAAGTATTTTTGCTTAGCACTTTAGAAGTCTGGAGGGTGGGAAGTTATGAAGTTTATGGATAGCATTTCTTAAAAAGCTGTCAATGAAAATGTGAATTCATGCCTTTTATCTATTAATAAATTTCTTTGTAACAAGTAAAGGCATTAATAATAATTCTTTATAACTGAATGGCACTTCATATCTGCATACACCAAACTTCCACATCTGTTATCCATCATTTCACTAACTAAATTGTTTTTGAAATTGAAATCATTCTTGTTTTTTTTTTCCCTTGAGACAGGGTGTCACTCTGTCGCCCAGGCTAGAGTGCAGTGGGGTGATCTCAGCTCACTGCAACCTCTGCCTGCCAGGTTCAAGTGATCCTTCCAGCTCAACCTCCCAAGTATCTGAGACTATAGGCTTGCACCACTGTGCCAGGCTATTTTTTGTATTTTTTGTAGAGATGGGGTTTTGCCATGTTCCCAGGTCTCAAACTCCTGAGCTCAAGTGATCTATCTTCCCACGTCAGTCTTCCAAAGTGAAATCATTTTCTTAGCAATAGTCATTGTAATCATTGTAGTAGTCTTAAGTATTTGGAGGCTTCACTAAAGGACACTAAGGGGAATAAAATTGCTAAACAAGCAAGAAGGCAGTTGTGAAAGTAGGGGGAAACAGTCTTTCTTCTGTTACAATCATCAGAGTATGATGTTTATGGACTAATTCCTTTACAGTCCTTTTGTGAGTTGTAGAGGATGGTCTGGAACCCTGATGCTGTAAGCATGCTTTACAGTTGTTTTTGCCTAGTTGCATTAATAAAAACTGTTCACATTGAACTTGTCTCTTGCTTTTCTCTCCAGTTATAACTTGGTATAATATTTTGCTGTTTACTTCTTTACCTTTGGCATTTCGCTATCCAAAATGGCTGAGTGTCATGTAACCCACTTGACATTTAATTATGTGTTTACTCTTCCAGTTTGGTCCCAGGTTGAGAAGCGTATGCTTCTTTACCTGGATGTGTGGGGAGTTGTTGAATTTATTACTTAAAGTTATCCATTGGGTTTTGAAGCTGCTGAACAGGTTTAATAGGTAGATTTTAGGTGGAATGTAAAATAAATCTTTCTTTATGAACATGTATTCTACTGCTAAATGACAGCGTGCACCTAGAGTATGTTTTAGTAATTCTGTAGAAGAAATAATCATGGACCCAGTCACTCCTTAGTGAATTCCTTGCCATAGTTGTTTAAGTAAGGTTGCCCTTTGTTTGAAAATTACAAACTCATTTGAAATGAACCTTGCATTATTAAAGCTGCTATTTTAATTATATTTTAGTTTTATAGAACTACTCTTGTACTTCCATTGAATGAGTTTTCAAGACCTAACCAGCAGAATACGTAGACTTGGGGACCTGAAAGATACTTTATGTCTTGAATCAGAGGTTCATATAATTTTTCACTTTTCATTTCTGAATAAATAAAATACAGTGCCATTTTCACAGTACACTTAATAATACAGCTTTGATCCATCCATTTGTGTGTTCTAGATATGTAGCAGTGCTGCATATACTCATTATAGTAGAATTGTTTTGTTCTCCTAAGTAGAGATTGGCAAACTTTTTCTGTGAAGGGCTAGGTAGTAAATACTTTAGGCCTCACAGGCCTCATGGTTCTGTCACAGCTACTCTATCCTGCTGTTGTAGTGTGAAAACAGTCACTGACAATACATTAATGAGTGGGTATGCCTGTGTTCCAATAAAACTTTATTTACAAAAACAGGCAATAGACTGGATTTGGCCTGTGGACAGTAGTTTGCCAACTTCTGCTCTAAACTATTGAGTTGGTGCTCTCTACAAAATCAGGCCCTTTTATATCTGGAAATGAAGAGTTAATTTCCCCGTAGTTTATTATCTTTGCTTTGACATCAGTAGCAACATTTTAATTCTGAATGCTAACAACATGGAGAAAGAATATTCTAAAGATATTTTAGGAGGAAACGGGTTAACTGGATTTAAAGATGTTGTCAACTGGTTCTATAGGCATGTTCTCTAAACCTGGGTACTCCCACAGTCTCTGGCTTTCACTGATGAGCTTTGCTGGAGAAAGCCATGAAACTGTTAATTTGTGCTTACTCACCTCAGTGCTACCTGTCAGCCCTTTGATTTATCTCTATTTGACTTCTTGTTAATTTCTCACAGTATCTCTTCCAAGGTCATTGTTGTTCTTTCCATTACCATCACCTCCATCTCACAATATCTTGGTCTCAGCATTTGATCTCATATCTCTTATTCAGAAAGATCAGTTATATCATTCAACATAAATCTCTTGTTCTGTGTTCCTTTTCAAGCTGAGGATTTTAAAAATGATAGTTCTAATATTAAATGATTTTTAATTCCCAGTTTAATGTATAGACTGATACAAGTTACTATAAAATATTTGTTGTGAATTCCTCTTCTATGACTTGAAATTCTCCCAGAGAAAATAATGCATCTACTTGAAATTCTCCCAGAGAAAATAATGCATCACAAATGTTTTCTAGACATATATAATTAGACTTTAGTTCAAAAATGAGTTAGGACGATATGCTGTTAGGTCTGTGCCTTAAAGTTACAATCTTTAAGATACGCAATAAGCAAAAGTTGTGATTTCTCTGAGGAACAGTCCAGACAGGTTATATAGTATTCTTGACAATAAATATTTTTTCTTACTATTATGCTACTTTTTTTGTTTGTTTGTTTTGCAGACAAGTTCTTGCTCATTCACTCAGGCTGGAGTACAGTGGCATGAATGCAGCTCATTGCAGCCTTGACCTCCAGGTCTCAAGCAATCTTCCCACCTCAGCCTCCCAAGTAGCTGGGACCACAGGCATGTGCCACTATGCCTGGCTAATGTTTTTATTTTTATTTATTTATATCTTTTTGTAGAGATGAGGTCGCACCATGTTGCCCAGGCTGGTTTTGAAATCCTGGGCTCAAGCTATCCTCCTTCCTTGGTCTCCCAGTGTGTTAGGATTATAAGCATGAGCCACCACACCTGGCCTTACTCTTACTTTTAATTGAAAGAACTGATTCTATAGGGAATTTATCTCAAACTATATCATGAGAATCTTATTGTCCCAGTCTGGGGATAATCAGCTAGGTGACAGTGTTCCAAGCCACCCCAGGAGTTTGGATGGAAGTCTTAGAGAAAGAAGAGATTTTGTTCTGGGCAGATACACCAAAAAGTATATAGTGACCTGCCATTGGCCATGCCTTCTGGTCAGAACTGAGCTAAGCCTTCTACTGGTCCTGCAGTATCCACAGTGCCACTGCAGAGCAGGACCTCTGTACCTTCAGCAGAAGTCCTGGTTCTAGAAGGGGGCAATGTGCAAGACCCTTAAACAAGGAGGAATAAAAAAAGATGGGGTTGAGAGATGGCAGTTCAAAGAAATAAGTGAAAGCAGCTTGTGAAAAAGAACTAGAAATTTTGAAACATAAATAGACTAAAACAAGAACACATAGTTGTGAAAACAACTGATTAGAAATCTGTCAAATAGTCATTAGGAAATAATAAATAGATGGGATAAATTCTAAATTGGACACAGGATTGCTAAATTAGAAGAGAAGTCTGAAGAATGTACTCAAATTTGTAAAAGGTATGTCAGGAACTGCTGTAAGGTTTATACACACCCACACAATCTCAATCTCTCTCTCTGTCACACACACACACATTTACTCCTAAGGCAAGGCAGTCCTACTCATTTAATAAATATATATTGTGCCTACTATATACTAGTGACTCTGTTATTTATCCATTGCTATATATCAATTGCTTCAAAATTAGTGGCTTAAAACAACCTGCATGTATTATCTCACATGTTTTCTGTGGGTCAGGTTTAGCTGGGTAGTTTTGGCTCAGGGTCTCTAAGGAGGTTGCAGCCAGGTTGTTATCTGGTGCTCCAGTCATATCAAGGCTTAACTATGGCTGGTAGCTCAGCTTCCAAACTCAGGGTGATGTTGCTACAGTTTCTCTTCAGCTTGTGGCCAAAAGCCCCTGTTCTCTCCACACAGGCCTCTCCACAGGCCGCTTGAGTGTCCTCATGACATGGCAGCTGGCTTCCCCCAAGGGAACAAGTTGGGAGGGAGGAAGCCAAGACAGGAGCCACAGCCTTTTTATAACTGTATTAGGAGGGTTCTGTATCAGAACCAATAGGAGGTAAAGATATTTATTATAAGGAATTGGCTGACATGATGATGAAGTTGGCGAGTCTCAAAATCTGCAGGATGAATTGGCAAGCTGGAGACCCAGGAGAGCTAGTGTAGTTCTAGTCTGACAGGTAGCAGGCTTAAGACCCAGAAGAGCTGATGTTTCAGTTTACATCCAAATTCAGGAAGAAATCAGTGTCCCAATTTGAAGGCCATCAGACATTGGCTTTTTCCTGAATTTGGAAGAATTCTCTCTTATTTGAGGGAGGGTCAGCCTGTTTGTTCTATTCAGATCTTCAAATGATTGGATGAGGCCCACCCACACTAGGTAGGGCAATGTGCTTTATTCAGTCTACTGATTTAAATGTTAATCTCATCCAAAAACAACCTCACAGAAACACCCAGAATTGGCAGGAGGCAGTGGCTCACACCTGTAATTTCAGCAGTTTGAGAGGCCGAGGCGGGTGGATCATGAGGTCAGCAGATCGAGACCATCCTGGCCAATATGGTGAAACCCCGTCTCTACTAATAATACAAAAATTAGCTGGGCATGGTGAAACGTGCCTGTAATCCCAGCCACTCGGGATTCTGAGGCAGGAGAATCAGGGAGTCGGAGGTTGCAATGAGCTGAGATTGTGCCACTGCACTCCAGCCTGGGGAGAGAGTGAGACTCCGTCTCAAAAACAAACAAATACCCAGAATTATGTTTAACTAAATATCTAGGCACCCCATGGCCTAGTAAGGCTGATATATAAAATTAACTATCATAAATGTAATATTCAAAGTGACCTGTATCACCTCTACAGTATACTGTTTGTTAAAAGTGAGTTGCTAAGTTAAGCCCACTCTCTCAAAGGGAGAAGAATTAAGCTCTACCTCTGGAAGGAAAGCGTATAGAATAACATGCGGACATATTTTTCAAACCTCTCTAACCGCTGGTACTAGGAGACTCCAGTGTTCATTGAATAGAAGTTACTGAAGAAAAAAATGGAAGGAATGGTAGAGAAGTAATATTTGAAGAGAGAAATGTTTAGAATCATCATCTTTCATGAAGAGAGATATGAGTCTTCAAATCAAAATGGGCACTTGGGGTTTTAAACAAAATACATGAAAATAAATTTTTAGACAGATTGTGATAAAATTGCAGGAGATCAAAAATAAAGGGACAAGAGCTATCAGAGAGAAAAGATATATCACCTGCAGAGGAAAACAATTAGATTGACAATAGACTTCTTATCAAGTAAGAGACTGATAAGCAATGGAGTAATGTTTTCAAAGTGTTGAAAGAAGGTAACTGTCAAAATTCTAAGTCTAGCTAAACTTTCATTCAAGATTGAGGACAAATCTCAAATATGCACAATAAAATTTATTTTTAAAAACAGATTGGGGCAAATATTAAACAAAGTTATTTAACTTTCTGTCACTCTGATTCCCCATTTATAATGATAGGATAGGTAAATAACAATATTTACCTTACAGGCTGTTAACTTTTCTGTTCACTGTTACATCCCAAGTGCCTAAACAGTGCCTAACACATAGTAGGCATGCAATAACAGTTTATTAAATGAACGGATGAGTTAATAGGATTGTTGTGAGGATTTATATATGTAAAGAATTTACAGCAATGCTGCCTGACATGTTAATAAGTACTCAATAAATGTTTGTTGTTAAGATTTTATGACCCATAGACACTCAGAATGACTAAAAATATTTCTCAACAAAAAGAAAAATTCTGTAAGGAAGTATCAGGTATAAAAAAAATTATGACACAGAAATTGATAAAATGCTAGTAAATTAACTAATGACCATGGAGAGGAGATTAAGAAAAATTAATCTTTTTGTATTATTTCTAAAAGGTAAAAACTGAAACCTTTAAGGTGATTCTAAAGTTCACATGAAAGAGCAAAGAGCCAACAGCAGCTAAGAGATGTTTGAAGAATGAGGAAAGGCTATTTGCCATACTAGATTTAAAGACTTATGAACTATAATAATTAAGACAGAAATGTTGGTACAGGGAATGGAAAATAGACCAGTGAAACAAAATGACCCAGAAGTAGACTCATGCATATATGGAAACCTTATATATGATAGAAAGCATTACAAATCAGTGGATACAATGGAGTCTTCAGTAAATCAAACTGGAACAATGTGGGGAAAATGAAATTTGATATCCTACCATATAAAAATCAATTGTAGTTGGGTTAAAAACCTAAGTGCAAAATAGGAAGACTCTAAAACTCTGCTTTTAAAAAAGAAGAATCTTAGATTCTTCCTTAGCTAAAGAAGAACTTTTTGGAAAAAAACAACAGAATACAAACATAAAGGGGAAAAGGATTAATGCCACATTTAATATAGTCATATTAAAATTTAAAATGTTCATGTCTCAGAAAATCCAGTAAACAGTGAAAAGACATGCCTCAGAGAAGGTATTTATAGCTGATATAACTGAGAAAGATTGGTATCCAGCATGAATAAAGAATTCCAAAAGTCAAGAAGGAAGAAACAACCCAATGGAAAGAAAAATCAGCAAAGGATGTGATGAAGCAATTTACATAGCAGAAAATATGAATGGCCAATGAACATATGAAAAGATCTTCAGTCTCACTGGTAATCAGACTAATGCAAATTATACCATTCTGTACTCATCAGACAGGCAGACATGTAAAAGGATGAAAAGTCTACGTATGTTGATAAAGATGTGGGAATGTAACACTCTTACACTACTGATGGGAGAATAGGTTGATTTAAGCACTCAGAAGAGCTATTTTGCAAAGCCAAATAAAGTCAAAGAATACGTAAACACCTGGAAATTCTCCTTCTGGTATGTGCTCTAGAGAAATACTGTTCTATAAATGCACAAGGAAGCATGTAAAGGAATGTTTATTCTAACACTGTTTGTAATGGTGAAAATTGTAAGCAACTATAAACATCAATCAAATGAGAGTGTATGCTGTAATATATTTGCATAATGGAATATTATACAACAATTTCTAATGTTAATATTATATGCTACTTATGGATACATAACGTATACTAAAATTATGTATTTTCAGGCATGTTTTAAACACCAAGCCTTAATAAAAGTTACCTCTGAGGAAGTACATGAATGGATGGAGGGATACAAAAATGTAGTGAGATAAGCAAAGAAGACAAAATATTAAGAGTTGATAAACTGAGTGGTGGCTACATGGTTATTATGGGCGTTCTTTTGGACCCTATACTTGTTTGTATATTTGAGATTCTTCATAGTAAGTAATTTAAAAATAAATTACCAAACAAGTTTCATTAAAAATTAGTGAATTAGAGCTATATGTATTTACATGGACAGGTCCCTCACACTGATGAAGATGATGCATAAGTATATTGACATTGTAATAGCATTTATATAGAAACTATATAGAACAGTATTATGTGCTACTTATGGATATATAATGTATTGTAAAATTATATACTTTCAAGCATGTTTTAAACACCAAGTCATGATAAAGGTTACCTCTGAGGAAGTATGTGAATGGATGGAGCCAAGCAAGAATGTAGCCGGATAAGCAAAGAATGTCGAAATGTTAAGAGTCGATAAAACTTAGTGGTGGCTACATGGGTGTTATATTGGAACCTATACTTGTTTGTGTATTTGAGATTCTTCATAATAAGTAATTTAAAAATAAATTACCAAACAAGTTCTGTGAATTATTTGTATGTGTGTATGTATGTATTTTTTTTTAATTTAAAATTTCTTACCAACAAAAATTTATGAGATTCTTTCTAAAAAATCTAATATTCTCTGGATCTTACTTAAGGGAAAATCTTATAAAACAACCTTTTAATATGGATGTGGTCCTGTAATTAAAAAAAAAAAAAAAACCTAATGTTATGTTCCTATCTGTTAATAAGTTCACATGGCTAAGTATTGTGGAGAACCTGAAAATTAAATTATCTTTATATACTCTTTCTAATGTTACCATTCTGAGAGCTACATGGGATTGTTTTACAAATGTTGTTATGTTGAAACTTAAGTATAAAATCAATATAAACTTTTTTTGTTTAAATTCAAAGAAATGCTCAATGATGAAATAATTAGACAAGTATAATAGCGCTCTGTGACCTATTGTAACTATTATTATTTTTGCTTTAAGTAACGTTACATTATGAGAAATATTTTATTACTTTATTTTCTCAATGAGAATTTTATCTGGGATTTGACCAAATGTTTTACATTTTCATTGACACATTCTTCACCTCTCCCTCAACTGATACTTTTTAGTTTCTGAACACTTGGAATAGATTTTTACAGAAGTTGTATAATATCTTAATTTTTAAATATATTAAAATTGTATAAGATATTTTGCCATGTAAGTTTGAATAGTTTTCTCCTTAATTGATAAAAGAAAAATTAGAAATTTGAATATTTTGCATTTTTTTGCTTTTCACAGTTTTTCAAGGTAGACATGTTTTTAAAAATATTTCACAGTGCCATGATTATGTAGCAGTCTTTGGATTTCTTTAGTGGTGAGACCGTTTTCATTGCACAGGGTAGATGGGCTTAAATGGCAGGAATATGACTAGAAAGTGCATGTTATATATATTTCAGTCAGCATGTTGCTACTGACAGGTGCTCAATGGTTGTTGGTATCCTTGTCAGCAAAGAGAATCGTTTGACATTAAAGTCACCAGCTCAATCCTGATTTGGGGTGACTCTATTGGCAGTTCCATCAGGCTGCAGCTGATCAGTGAATGTCAGAGCTGCAGCTGTTCTTCAGGAGTGTCACCAGCCTACTGTGGGTTTTTTGTCTTTTTATTTCTGTTTGTGGAGGGAGGAGTGGTTTAGCTTGTCTTGGTGTTCAATCTTAGCCAGACTTTCAAATTGCTTACCTTTGGGAAATGAACTGAGAGGTCATAGGGAATATAGGTATCTTTAGGGCATCCAAAACCATATACAAAGTGACGACTTAAATGGAGACTAGTAATGATTACCTTGACTCCAAGCCAATCAATGGTGGAGCCTCTGGGGACTCATTAAATGGCATTTGTGGACTCTGTAACCTAGCTTTTGAGCTGCATTTCAGGAAAAGCAGTGACAGCCTTTAATGTCTAATTGACCTCTTCTCTTTATTTCACTTTCATTCACTTTCCATATTTGCCTCTGATGTGGTCCCTAATGGCAGCAAACAGCACTGCTCAGCATTTTGAACTTCTGTTCAGAGCTTCAGCACCTCAGTTTGGGCAGTTGTGTCATGGTAAGTGTTTGAGAATTCTTTATACTTCTCAGTTACTTGTTCTCTTTTTCTTCCTATGGATGAAATATATCCTGACTCACCCTGCCCCATACACACCCACAGGTTTTCAGATTTATGGTTCTCTTCTTTGTCCCTTGCTTTCAAAAGTATGTCTTTGAAACACTGATGTTATTTGTCCAGGAGAGCAAAGAAAGAAGTATAGTGTGGTGGAATATAGTATAGTTCTGCCTCAAACCAGATGTTGTCTCCGACAGCTAATCACCTCTCTAGGTTTCTTCACACACTAAGATGTTAGTCATACCCAAATGCCAATAGTTTAGTAAGTTTTTCGCTAAGCTTATTTTCGCTTTTAAATCCTGAGATAATTTTCTTGAAATTTTAATGATAATAGATAGGTTTATTTTATCTGTTTGTTTTTGTGTTTGTTTTACTGTCCTTATTGGTCAAAACAGAAAGATTAACACCCTATGTTGGAACTCTTTTTTTGTGTGTGGAAATTTTACTGGTATGTGAAATCTAAAAGCTTAGGGACTGTTGGACTAGATAAACTTTAAAGTCCTTCCAGGTTTAAAATATGATTTTATGTGACCTTGAAAGAGCTCATGGGAAGAGTTAAATCTTTTAATCTAACCACATAATTACGTAGCTTTTAAATAATACTGAGATGTAAAGGACAATAGAAATCTTATGTGGAGAAGGTGTGCATGTGCGTGTGTGTGTGTGCACACATGCCGTAAGTGAATCTTTCAGTGTAACTGACTGGAAGAATTCATTCCTCCTCATTTGTCCTCTGTTTCCTAAAACAATGTAGGTTTAGGAGATCCCCAGACCATTCCAGTTTTGCCTTGCATTCACTTAGTAGGAAGACTTGAATAAGCAAAATGATTGCAAGATTCTAGAAAACTGGTATGCTAGGCTTAGAGTCAGTAGACAGTGTCCCTGACCTAAAATAAGTCCCATTTGAACACCTCTTAGAGCTCAGCCTGGCTTCAGAAATGCCCCAGGATTTGGCAGTGTAGACTAAATAGGCCTCTTATGATGACATATTTATCTCCGTGTCCCCATGGTCTTTAAAATTCTGTGGTTAGGTTTTATTAAACCCCAAGTATGGGCACAGGTCGTCTCAGTCTCTAGAAACAGTCTTGGGAGTCCACTAGATTTTCCTCACTTCTGGTCAAATTCTTTCCATAGTAAGCCATTTGATAGGCTTCTGTGGGTCTCTCTAGTGACTCTTCTTGATGGGCCCGGTGACATTTGATGGCCTTTTCTGTCACAACAAACCAGCCAGTTACTGCCACTTGGATCTTCCTTATTGCTAGCCTGCCCTCTTTAGATTGGTAAGGACCATTTAACTTTGCTTAGACGTACCGTATTCTGCTTGTTATTTACTTCCCCTTAAACTGGAGCAACATTCCTTAGAAAATCAAGCCTCTGACCATAGACGCTTTACTGTTGGAATTATATATATGCATATGGTTGGAATTATATTATATTAAGTTAGCATTTTCCAGAGTTGACATGTGGAAAATTAGCTCTAAAGGATAATCAGTTTTAAAGGCTGTGTATTTGGGAGTGGAGTGGAGATTCCTAATGAAATTACGAAGCCAGGTATGGTTGCTCACACATATAGTCCCAACTACTCTGGAGGCTGATGTAGGAGGATTGCTTGAGCCCAGGTGTTCGAGGCTGCAGTGAGCTATGGTTATACTACTGCACTCCAGCCTGGTCTTAGAGTTTTACAGTGGTTTGTCCTACAACAAAGAAACTGTTTACTTTTGCTAAAACCAGTGTTTTCAAACCTTGCCTGACTACTGAACTCATTTTTCTATATTACATTTTATTGTTGACTGTCAATATAATAGCAATTTTTAGATTTGTGATATTTATGAAGCAACTGTTCACAGTATACACACATAGAGCACTGTGTTGACTTTGCCATGGTGATTGTGGTGTATTATATACCTTTGCTGAGTATTCACCTCATGGCATACTTTCTCTGTAGTGAGTTTAATGTAGATACTAAATTAGTTGTGTCACTTTTTTTCTGAAACTAATCTTTGTACCACAAGTGCCAGTTAGATTTGTAGTGACAAGAACTTCTGAGGAGTAGTGTCTCACCTGTAATAAACCTGAATATTCTAGTCAATGCCGTAAACATTTTTTTAGGACTCCTTAGAAATACTTATTTTTTCTCTTGATTGAGAAAGAGACAAAATGTATCTATTTCTTTTTACTTTTAAAAAATGACTTTAAAAAGTTTGAATTTCACTATTATTTGGTGCTGATTGAAGTGATTTAAAGTTGCCTAAATTAAGGAATCGTAAGACCTGCCTGGTATTTTCTTAAGTTTCCTGCTAATTATGTGATCCTAGTCAGGTCCCTTAAATTCTTGCTGATGGTTCCTCTGTGGCATTTGCCCTGTTTTTAAAATTAGATAATGAATAAGAAAATAAATATGTCTAATATTTTTGGGGGAAAAGGAGTCCTGCATAATATCTAAAATTTAGAAGGAATTGTAGTTAATAAAGGAGGGATAGGTTGCCTTTGTTCCAGTAAAAAGTATTTAGTTTCATTTTTATTTTCCTAGCCCTGAATTTGGCATGAGTAGTGCTGTGAAAATTTCACAACAACAAAAAAAAAACCCTTGAGGGAATTTCTCACTGTATTCTCTGCTGGTAGAGAATTTGTTCAAATGCTGCTGAGATTGGCCAGGCACAGATTGGGCACAATCAGAATCATGGGTTTCAGAAAGTTTTTTAATTTTTTGTTTTCTAAATAAGCTAATTGGCTGTCCTGATTATCAAACCCACAGTTTTGTATTGTTCAGGTATACTCGATGAAGGAAATCCCAAACTTGTTTTCGTGGACTTCAGCATGATTCCACCATACATACACTGACATCCACAACCTTAGAAATCATTACCCCTATATCTAATCTGTCAGCCTTTGGTTCCACCTCAAAAATACAGCCCCAAATCTATCAGATTTCTACAATTCCACCATTGCTACCTTAATCCAAGTCCGTGTCATCTGTCCTTTACACTGTTGCAGGCCTCCTCAATCAGCTTCCTCCTCTGTCCCTCCCCACCATCGGCCCATCCTCCAGACAGAAGCCAGAGGTGGTTTTGCATCGGTTTTTATGTCAATAATAATATGTCACTCCTTTGCTTAGAACCCTCCATTGACTTCCTTAGTACTTGAAAGAAAAATCTAACTCCTTCATGGTCTAAATGGCCTGGCCACTGCGTGACTCTGCCCTTGGGCCATATGGATCTCATTTTTGTTCCTCGAATGCATCAACCTCATTCCTGGAGATTTCAGCAATTACCACCTCTTCTGTCAACCCCTTACACTCTGATCACTCTCACATCACTGTTTTATTATTTTCCCACCATATGTCACTCTTTGAATGTATTTTTTCCTTACTTAATTAGTCTGTGTGTCTTTCCCAAAAATGTGGACAATATTCTCCTTTTTTCAGTTTACTGCTGGTCCTAGCATCTGGAGTGGTGCATAAATGTTTGTTGAAAATACAATTAAACAAAAGAACAAAAGGAAATAATCAGTGTAATTGTTTACTATTTTGTTTCCTTTTGTTTTCTTGTGATAATTTTAATATCTGATTTTAACAAAATCAAATGAACCTCTTAAAATAACCTATTTAAAGGAACATTATTAAAGCATATAAAGCCCAAGAACTGAAATGTTTAATCCTTGATTAGTAGAGTCTTATCCTGTAATCATGAAGTAAGTACTGGACACCTCCAATAACTGACTGTTGATTAACATATGTAATCTACATTATTTTCATGTTGTATGTGCAGTCCCCAAATGCCTCATTTAACCCAAAACTAGTATCCTTATTAGTATTATCAGCATTTCCACATAGTGTTTTAGAGCCTACAAGATGCACATCAGGGAGCTCTTATATACCTGCCAAAGTATATTAGCCATATATAACATGGAAGAAAGTAGGTGCTGTCAATGAGTAGCAGCAGCAAGGTTGAAATGGTGGGCATAAAAGAAGAACACATAATCCTTTAATTCTTCATGAGAGACCAAAGACTTCAGACTGCTTTGGGATTTAATTCATTAACGTCTTCTGTCTGGAGTTCTCTTAAATGGATTTTTAAATAAATGAGTACTCCTGGCTGTTTTATGAAACGGTGGCAGATCCGCGAGATGAGTGGGCAGATCTGTATTAACAAGGATGTGGATTTGTTTAAATGGGAGCAAAGCAATAGGTTGTAATTAAGAATCTGACTTACTCTTAACAGTTTGCATGTCTGAGCATAACATGTAAAAGATTGGAATTTGATTTCCAGATTGAAGACTATGATGTGATAGCTAGCATGATAGGAGCCAAGTGTAAAAAACTCCGGACCCTGGATCTATGGAGATGTAAGAATATTACTGAGAATGGAATAGCAGAACTGGCTTCTGGGTGTCCACTTCTGGAGGAACTTGACCTCGGCTGGTGCCCAACTCTGCAGAGCAGCACCGGGTGCTTCACCAGACTGGCACGCCAGCTCCCACACTTGCAAAAACTCTTTCTTACAGCTAACAGATCTGTATGTGACACAGACATTGAAGAATTGGCATGTAATTGTACCAGGTTACAGCAGCTGGACATACTAGGTAAGGATGCAATGTATGAATTTGTTTTAAATGTCTGTTTCCTTGACATAAAAGCCAATCTCAGACTTTTTGTAAGGAGAAAGAAAATTTTTGGATTCAATAAAAATTTTGTACTGATAAGACTGCTTGGTTTGATAGGAAATGCAAGATAGATCAGTTAATATAGGCAATAATTATATATGTACTTTAATAAAATAGGACAGTAACAGAGTTTTATAGTTGAAACTATCAAAAACTCTAACCATTAATTCTTGGTCTACTTGGAAAAGTGAGAATTTACATGAGCTGTGCTCTCTATTTTTATTAAGGAGAGAAAAGAAATTGATTCATTTGTATAATGAATTCAAGCTAGTTTTTTTTTAAAGTTTCTTAATTAAAATTCTTGATTAAGGAATATTATGAAATCTTTATCCCTGATAATTCTAGTGTTTAGGAATAGTTCTACCCCATGCAGATCTATTGAAAATCTTTTCCAACTGTGGGATTTTTTGTATCCTTACTGCGTTCATCAGAAAGGAACCCTATGTAATTTTGTTACTTCTTACTTTTAGCCAGGGGTGCTAGCAGTGTCACAGTAGTTATCATTGTGCACACAATTGATACTTTGTGAAGTCACATCGCACTTGCACATTTTACATCAAATGCATGGTGAAAACCATTTTGAACTGGGGAGACAGAAATAGGAAAGTCTGGAGGAGCTGATTTGAAGGGGTAGGAGGTAGGAATGAAGATAGTGGGTAGGATATTGGCAAGATTCAGGTCCTAGATGCTAAATTGGCTGGAAAATTCAACTTTTACTTTTTTTAACAAAATCATTTCAGTATGAAGTTATGTTTGAAAAAATGATTTTAATTTGTAAAGGGTTATTTCAGGTTCATTACAAACAATAAATCATGAATGGATTAATTGTTAGCACTTTATATAAATGTTATATTTAAGGTGTTCTTTTGTTTTGTTTTGTTTTCCTTAAATAGGAACAAGAATGGTAAGTCCGGCATCCTTAAGAAAACTCCTGGAATCTTGTAAAGATCTTTCTTTACTTGATGTGTCCTTCTGTTCACAGATTGATAACAGAGCTGTGCTAGAACTGAATGCAAGCTTTCCAAAAGTGTTCATAAAAAAGAGCTTTACTCAGTGACTTAATATATGTTCTGTAATAAAATTAATGTGCTTTGGTGGGGTTTATTTTGGGATTGGTTTTGGGTTTTGGTTTTAGTTGTTTTAATGGTAAGAATTAAGATATTTGTAGATTTTAAAGAAAAATATGAAATGGACTGTCCATTAAATCAAGTAAAAATGTGCACAAATGTTTTCATAAAATATTACAAGCACTTCTCTTCAAGAATATGTGAGTGGATGATATTTTTACCTTATGTTAATCAGTGATATGCTGTAGTCAATAATATGATTGATAAAAGAATAACATGGAAACATGCTAACTTATTTTCAAAGGAACACTAAGCAATAAAGTATCATGGTATTTATGCAAAAAAAAAGTAATTTTTTACACCTCCATGTAAAGATGTCTTATTAAGCCTGTGACCTGGCAAGTGTTTTGTTCAGTATGTACAAAATGGTCAGAGCTAGTTGGAGAAAGAGACATGCTTTTCCAGCTGTTTGGCTATTTCTTTGAATTAATTGTTCAACTGGAAAATTTGTAGTTTTTCTAGCCAGGTGTGGTGGCACACACTTGTAGTCCTAGTGGCACAGGAGGTGGAGGCAGGAGGATTACTTGAGATGGGATTTTGAGACTCTAGTGTACTTACGACTACACCTGTGAACAGCCACTGCACTCCAACCTGGGCAATGTAGCAAGTCCCTTTCTCTTAAAGAAAATTGTAGTGTTTCCACTTTTCTTCTGATATTTTTGTCTATTTCACTACTGGATAATGCCAATATAAAAATTTTGGTATAATCAAGAATAAGAGGTAAACTACTAAATAAAAAAGCTTTCCAACTGCTATAAGCAGATGCCTTAACATTTTGCAAAAGGTAAAGTTTTGAGGTTTCTGAATATATGTGGATTTTCTTTAAATATTAAAAAAATCATAAATGTGGATATATATATATAATTATACAAATTATACAAAAACATACATTGTTTTGTTAAAAAATTAATTCTGCTACTGAGAAAGTAGAAAATATTTTGTGGCACGAAAAGGCACAGCTGTTTTGAACAGAAAACTAATATTAACTGTAGTATAACGAAATTCATTGTCCTACTCAGTGCAAAACGGTTATATTCCAGCATCCGCACACCCTAGCGTGATCCTGTAGAACTGTGGTAATACTGTAGCCACTAAAATAGCCGCTAATGTGGCTATTTTATTAATTTTAATTGAATTCAAGTAGGACTTCACTGTTTCAGTTGCACTAGCTACATGTCAAGTGTTCAGTAGTCATATGAGGATAATGCTTCCTTTGTGCCTGGCCCTGTTTCTTGTGCTTTGCATTTACTAATTCAATTCTCACAACAACCCTGTAAGATAAATGCCATTACTAACCCCCATTTACAGATGAGGAAACTGAGGCAAAAAAAGATTGAAGAATTTACTCATGATCCTAAAGCTGCTAGTGGCAGAGCCAACATATAAACCCAGGCCATCTGGCTTCTGAGGCATTGCATTCAACCTGTGCTTTTAAATGTTCAGGGTAGCTTCTGGCTCCAGGGCAGAGGTCAGGAAACTTTTTCTATAAAGGGCCAGATAGTAAATATTTTAGGCTTTGTGGGCTAAGAGGTAAAACTGAGATTGTTATGTAGGTACTTAAATAACTGGAGAGAAATAACATTTGCACAAAAATTTTATTGACAAAATTCAAAACAATAATTGAGAACTATCTTTTTATGGGTTTACCAATGAAAATAATTTATTTAGGGGGAGGATCAAAGTTAATGTTTCGTGTCATTAAAGTTGATTATAAGTACTTACTTGCTAATGCTGATCTGTAATAAGATTTTACGTATCTTACTTCTGAAAATTCGTTGCAGATAGGTATTGTTAAATACTTAATCCATGAGAATATGATTTTTGTTGAGCATATTCATCACTTCGAAGGTAACTTCTTTGGATATTTTCCTTTTAGCATGTTATTATATTGCAGCTTAATCACTTCCAATTGAAGATTAGGTAGGAGCTTCTCAACTGCACTGGGTTAAATCGATTTTGAAAAATGGAAATTTCCTTTGCACTTGCAAACTCCAAACTCCAAATGGGAACTATAGTGTGAGCTACAAATTTGTGTGAGAATGGAGATCCCACTTTGTTGTCTTACCTTTTGATAGCACAGGAAATGTGTAAAGCAGCTTGTTGTTACTTGTAATTCAAATAGTGTTGTCATCAAAATGACTTTTGTTGACATGTTTCACATGTAAACACTTGTTTTGCCTTGTAATTTTGGCTTGAATTCATTTCAAAATTTTATTAAGTCTTGAGCAAAAGCTAAATTCCAAAGCCATTCAGTGTTCCATAATAGTGGTTGAGGACATGTCTTCTTTTTCAGAAAAATGTCAATATCAACCCTGCACGTAAAAGCTCATAATAGAACTAACACTATTATGCCAGTGTGGTTGGGCAAATTGGAACATTCATCTTCTGTATCTGACAAAAGATAACTGAACCATTGGTGTTTAATCTGTCAGAAACTATGAGAGCAAATGAAGTTCACCATTGATACTAGTAGTTCAATAATACAAAGTTGAGTCAAATATATCCCACAAAGTACCTGCTGATGAATAATACAGTAAATAACCATAGATCTTAAATACCTTCTTACCTTTTCACTGGCTTAAAAAATTTGACAAACTTAAATCTTTTTGCTTCACACATTTTAGCACCACCAGTTGTAACACATCTTAGCAGATTCTACTTCAGGTTGCATGAAATTTGTGTTTTCTTCTTAGAAAATATTCATGCTTGTAATTGTTCCACACAGATAATTTATAGAGACTAATTTCAGTCACTTCAACATTGGCATTGACTTATCAAATAAGCAATAACTAGGCAGTATCAGTAACATCTGTTGACTCATCAAGAGCCAAGGAAAACCACTCAGGGTCATTTGCCTTTTTTATTGACTGTTGATGTTGTTCCCAGTGTTCTCAATTCTTAAAGCAACCATTCTTGCCAAAAGGCTAATTTAATAGTCTTAAGCAAGTTTACTTTGGGCACGTTCCTTCAGCTGATGGAATCAAACACAATTTAGTCATCGTTAGTAAAATGTTTTCCTTGCTTGGTTTACAACTGAATCACTTTGGCTGTGACTTTATCTTCATTTTTGATTTTTTTTTTTTTTTTTTTCTGAGACTGAATCTTGTTCTGTTGCCCAGGCTGGAGTGCAGTGGCACGATCTCAGCTCACTGCAACCTCCACCCTGCAGGTTCAAGTGATTCTCCTGCCTCAGCCTCCCGAGTAGCTGAGATTACAGGCACAAGCCACCACGCCTAGCTAATTTTTGTGTTTTTAGTAGAGATGGGGTTTTACCATGTTGTCCAGGCTGGTCTTGAACTCCTGACCTCAAGTGATCCACCCACCTCGGCCTCCCAAAGTGCTTGGATTATAGGCATGAACCACCGCCCCTGACTGCACTATATAGTATTCTTTAAGAACAGCTCTAATGACATTGCATATTAAACATCATACTCTGACGTCTCATCTGATTTTTAAAAATCCATATACTAATGTGCCTTAAAAATGTCACTTCAAGTCTACTTTTCTTTTTTTCTCTTGTTTTGATGTTATGGGTAAGCACTAGTAATAAATTTAAAAATATTGTGGTATGACAATATATGTAGCACTCAAAATGTTGGTAACTGCATTACTGCAATTTTTAGTGTGCCAAGGAGCAGTGCAAAATGATGACAGCACCACATAAGCCTCTTTTGCACTTATTCAACTCTGCCATTCTATTGTGAAAGCAATCATAGACAATACCTAAACGAATGAGTGTGGCCATGTTCCGATAAAATTTCATGAGCACTGAAAGTTGAATTTTACATAATTCCTTGTGTTACAAAATACTACTCTGTTAGCCATTAGATTTTTTTCAGCCATTAGAAAATGTAAAACTATTCTTATGAGCTGGCTGGATTTGGCCTGTGGACCAAATCTGTGACCCCTATTCCAGAGTGTTTTCGAGTCAGTTAATCCATGCTTGCCAGTTCCAAATTTTATAAACCACATTCAAACCTGTTAATCCGCTCTTACCTTTCTCATTTTGCCGTTCAGGTTTTAAAATGAAGAGCAGTGTTTTGTTAGAAAAAACAAAGTGTTTACCATAACAAGAAAGATATGTAGACAAGAAAGATATTTATGTAGACTCTCTGTTCATTAAATTTTGAAGACAGATGACGCATTGTTAGTTTTGACAACTGACTTAAATTTTTGTATAATTATTTATCTTTGCATTTTGCTCAGGTAAATTATCTTCCCAGAGTCTAAAAATAAAGATATCCCTGATCCTGTTTAAAAACATAAATAATCCTCTCAATGTAAATTGTTTTGAAATAAGATCTTAAAAGTACAAAATGTAGACAATTAATATTCAGGTGCTTAATTTTGAGCCAAAATGTAGAAAAGAAAAACTAATTTTTCTGTGGCAATATTTTTATTTTTTGGCATTTCCCAGGAATTAACTGAAGACTAAAAACTCATATGTGCAAGTGTAATGACACTAACTAAAGAGTCAGTAAAAATTACACTTGGCTACCACGTATGTATGTATATATGTATGTATGTATGTGTGTGTATTACATATGTGAGACAGGGTCTCTATTGCCCCAGGCTGGAGTGCAGTGGCATGATCTCAGCTTACTGCAGCCTCAATCTCCCAGGCTGAAGCGATCCTCCCACCTCGGCCTCCCGAGTACCTGGGACTACAGACACCACCACGCCTGGCTAATTTTTAAATTTTTTATAGAGACACAGTCTTGCCATGTTGCCTGTGTTGGTCTTGAACTCCTGAGCTCAAGTAATTCTCCCACCTTGGCCTCCTGTAGTGCTGGAATTACAGGCATAAGCCACTGTGTCTGGCCCCATGTATGTTAATAGTGAATGTTTGGCTTTTCATTTGTTTCTTTCAGCTAGTAAAGGATACCTGTTACAGACACATCAAAAATTTCACTTTCAAAGTCATTTTTGACACATCAGTGCTGCATCTACTTTTCTCCCTTTAGCTCATTTGATATTGATACTTCGGAGAAACTTTATAACTACCCTTAAAATCTTGTCAGTGACCATTAACTGCCAATCATCACCTCATTTCCTTTTATTGACAACATACTACTAGAAGCCTAGGCTGTGAGTATAAAACCATAGCTGTTAGAGTGATTTTTTGGCAATAGCTCACATTCTGTTAAGAGTCATTTGCTTTAATCAAAGATCATGATTTTATTTTATTTTTTTTATAAGTAGGGATGGGGCCAAGATTACTCCTCTGGCACAGCAGTAAGTGTACTCAAGGTCTGTGCCTGTAAGCTTGAGTATTTGGCTTAAATTTTGTACATATAAATACTGTTAAAGGTATATTTGACTACATTTTGAAAGGAAAAAGGTAGTCCTGCTAAAATTGACATTTAGGGATATTTTAATCTATGTATTTGGTAAAGTAATTAGTGAAGTATTAGTTATAAAAATTTTAAGGAAAATGTTTAAAAGCACAATAGTCATATCAGATAGAATATACCAAAGATAAAACAAGTCTCTGTTACAAATGAAGTTGTCTGTACAGACAACTGAGATATTTTAATTTTATTTACATAAAAATGCTGTTCAATATCTAATGATTTCTGTTGTTTGTATTCTGTACTTTAGAGTAGTAAAATAAGTTTGAGTATCTCTTTAGTTCACTTTCAAAATTGATCATTTCAGGACACCGCTGAACATAACGGAAGGTTTGGGAAAATAGGTTTGTGTCACAGCCCCTATGAAATTATCAGCCTAGATGAGGAGCCATCGCCTGTGTACAGAACTCTTAACAATCCATCCACATGCTGTGAAATGACATCAGTTTGGGTGCATTTTAAACCCTGAGATTACAGGAGTCTGCAACTACATTCTAAACTGAGTTCACACTGTTATTTATTTCTACCTTCTCAATCATTCCTCCAAATTAAGATTTACTTACTTAAAAGTTTGATTTGCTACTTAAACGAAAATTTGATACAGCGTTTTCCTCCTTTTACTCCCAGAGCATCATGTATTGGCCTTTTGTAGAAACCAATCCCTTCATTACTATAATTCTTCTGTTGTTCCACAGTTCTTAGCCCCAAACTACTTTTGGTGAGCTAGGATGGAATGAATGACACTGTTTAGTCAATATATATTGACAACAAAAATAAATTGATAGCTTTGAGCTAGGCACAGATTGAGGTAAGGGTGCTGGGTATAGAAAAGGCATACAAACAACCACAGTACAATTTCCCAAAATGGTTATGTATCAAGACATTTAGGTTTCTTTACTGCTGAACTTCAGGGACTTTAAAAGGCTAATGGACAGACACTGTGAAGGTGAGTTAAGATTTGTACTGTTTGCCAGACTTCTGTGAATACCTATCAACTTCTCTTAGAAATTAGTTTTTCAGAGCACAGTTTGGAAAATGCCACTAACAGCATTGTAGGATGTATTATGAAAAGTATTCACTAAGCTCACTTTTAACCTTCTCATTAAAGATTATGCGTTGTAATTTTGTTTCTTTTAAAAGTATTTTTTATTTATTAAGAAGAATCCTTGGAAGTTACTAATATTTTGGTGATGTGATTTTTAAAATATTTTTGAGCGTGATTACTTTTTATTTTGACCCATAATTTCTAAGTCCATTTTTTATTAATGTATTATAGTTTTAGAACATTCATTTACTTCTAGTATCATAAAATTCTGTGAAATACAACTCGTAGTCTAGTAATTGGGAATACCTTAAGGGCCTGCTGTTCCAGTTGATGATTTTAATTTGAATATTTGTATGTAGGATTTAACTGTCAAGTGCTTTAATTAATATTTACATGTTGTGCTGGTCCATAAACTATTTTAACCATCCATTATATAGTAATAGAAAAATGTAGAAATTCTAGATTAACTTCTGATAAGTGACTATTTTAAAAATGTTTATGTAACTTTTGTAAAAAAGTATAGTAAAAATTCACTGCTAGCATCTGTTTTGCTGAAGTCTGAGAATGAAGGAAAAGGGGTAGTTTATCATGAGAATCATTTCTTTACAAATAAATACTTTAAATGTGAACCCTATTATATGTATAGTCATACATATGTATACATACATGTATATATACACACCTACATATACTTATTTCAGCTTCTCCAGTAAATATATGCTAATTTTGTTAAACTTTTTTTTTAGTGGGAAGTTATATTTCTGCAACGCTTTCTATAGCATATTTATAAATTGCTGCTAAGATTACAACAACCAAGGCAAGAGAATTGTTAATACTAACATAAATTCTGACACACCATTCTTCTTACTTGATATGTTTTTTGCTGACAGATACCCCAAATAGAGTCAATATTGTTGAAGCCCTAGTAACTTCATTTGAAAGTCATAAAAATAACTCCATCCAGTAAAATCTAAAATAAATGTTCTTAAGTCCTAATAATCAGAAATATTTGTCAAATTGAAAGAATTTACAAGATGTGTCCCTATTATATGTTATCTTCACTGTCAGCAGGGTATGTCTGGACATGTGCACAGAAAAGAGAAACACGTAGATTGAGGACTGTTCTGCCTTTGTCTTTCCAAGTGCCTTCCGCTTTACGATCCATATACACTCCTTGCAAAATCAAGAGTCTTTTTCATTTCCTGCTCTAGGTGCATCCATTTTACCAGGGCCTAGAGTATGAATGGAGAGTGCTCCTGGAGCATCATCAGGCCACGTTCCTCGGTGCCTTCAGCCCTTACAAACCTGTGTAGCAAGCCACTAGCTTCAGTTCTCCATAACCTTAAGTCTCCCCTCATAAACATCTGGGCGATTAAAAAAATATTTTAAACATTAAAATACCAAGTGTCAAAGAAGGGGAATTTCTTAAGCCTAGTGGTACACTGATAAGTGGTTAGCTACCAACTCTTGGGAGAAAAAAAAGCTCCAATTTGTAGTGCTTCCCAATTTTTGTCATGTAATACTCCCATGTGGCTGATTTCAAGCTATCAATGTGAAGTCACTTAATGCTGAGTTGGAATGAGACACACATACTTTGCTCTTTTGAGATGATATGAACTGGCTCCAGGTCCCCTCTGCCAGATAAAGTTATTAAACATTGATCCCATAATTTCTGAAAAATAGTCATAATAAGCTATAGCATTACGTGTAGTTAAATGATCCTTCAAAATCTATGAAATTCCTATTTGCCATCAAATACATTACAAGAATAAAATTAAAAGAAATGTTCTAAACAATAATAATCTAGGAAAATTAAGCATATAAAAGCTTTGAAAAATTTTATAAGCACATTATTTTGCTGATGTAAATCTGACACAAATCATATAAATTGATAAGAGCATTGTGTGTTTATGGGATTATAATTTTTTAAAAGAGTTTCCCTGTATTTCCATGGCTTTGAAAATTATATCCCCAGATAAATTGTGGCATTTCCTTTGTGCATGTTGGTGCAATTTTACATTATGAAATTGTCGTGTAGATTCATTACACCTATTTTCCAAACAAAAATGACCATAATTCATATATGAACCTATCATATACCAAGCTCTAAACCATATAAAAACATTCACTAATGTATTTGCAGGCACATTAATAAGATATTTACCCATTTTGTAACAAAGATTCTTGGTCAGAAAACCTCGGAATTTTTACTTTTGATAATCTGTCTGTTTCAGGTACCAGACTTGATCCAGATTTGGGAGCTTGTATGTATTACCTTTTATTAGAGTACAATGGGTAACAGACTACCTCCACTGTTTCAGTAGCTTTCAACAACATGTATTTTTCATTGTGTGGTTTGTTGGCTGCTGTGGGTTAATTGCTGTGGCTGCACTTCAGGATGTGATTCAGGTTCAGGTTTACTCTATTCAGGCCCCAGGCTGAAAGAGAAGGCCCTACCTGGGATATGCCCTTCTAGTGGCAGAGGGCATTAAAGCAAGAGAACTGGCAGCATTGTGAAATGCACTGAAAAGTTCATCAAGTCTGTTTGCATTGTGTTGACCAAGCAAGTCATGTGGCTAAACCCAGTCATTGGTCAGCAAAGCTGCTCTTCCTATAGGGAACCATTGTAAGTTACATCCAAAGGTTTTGGGAACAGATAATTCTGAATAATAATACCCGAGGTACTACAATGTACTACAGATATTTCAGCTCTTTAAGTAGCCAAAATATCTCAATATAAAACAAAATAAGATCTTACTTTTTTAAAAAAGAAGTATAATATTGAATACACTGGTTTAGGTTCAGAATTTTTAGAAAGATCCTCACTCTTTTTAAGATTTTACCCAAATAATCACCTAATTCCATGGGAAATAAAAAATAGGATAAACTAATAGAAATATTTCCGAAACAAGAGTCGTGAGGAATCCATAATCAACTGTGCTACCTTTTGACTATTTAACTTTGAGTCTCAACTTCCTCATCTGTAAACTAAGCAAGTTGTTCCAAAAGGTTCCTAAGGTCGTTCTCAGTGTAAAGGTCTCATTCTAATGCTTTTTTATTGTCACCTAATTAACAAAGCATATCCTGCAATTTTTATTATAGTTTAACTCAGTTTTTCTTAGAAGTATGGCAGAGCAGTAAAACTTTAATTTTCTTTTATTTGTATCCCTCTATTCAAAAATGGATTTGAGATAAAGTAATAGGATATGATCTTCCTTGTTTTTACTTAGTATTCAAGTAGCGGAACCTAGCTTTAAAATAGTCAAGTCACTAAAATTCTCTTGCTTTACCATGAGAGTCACTGATTTAAACATGTATATGTAAGAATCATCTGGAAGCTTGTTTAAAATGTAAATTTCGAGTCCACAAACCCCTGGAGATTCTGATACTACAAAGCCAGAAAACTACATTTTTAACAAGTACCCCAGGTTTCCGAAGTAACCTAAGCAGTACAAACCCTATAAATTATTTTGGTGATAATAGGGAAAAAAAAACCTTTCACATGCTGGGATACTACATACTTAGTATAATAATTTAAAATTAATTATTAATACCATGTGTCTCATTATTTGGTGTTTGTATTTTATCTTTATGAATTAATTTTTGTCACTACATTTAGTGTATTGGACTATACACTAGTCCAATGCTATAAATTGTCACTGTAAGTGATGGTATTATTTTCACATATAAATTTTAGAAATGTAGAAACCAAAATACCTTAATGTTCCTTTGAAATGAAAGTGCTTTGATTAGTATTAGCATTCCCCAGAAACATACAGGGTAGGTCAATCTCAGAATGAAATACTATGAAATGAGAACTACTGTTGAATTAGTGCATCCAATCTCTTTGCTTCTTCCTTGTTTCCTTACAATCTAGTCCTCCTTTTAAAACATAGTCAGATAATGTCATTTCTGTGCCTAAAACCCTTCAGAATAAAAACCAAAGCCCTTTATCTTTGCTACCTTTGAAACCTTATGTCCCCAGCTCCTTCCCCTACTCCCATCCCCACCCCCAGCTCTCTGCACCCTGCTCCTTGCTGAAATGCTCCACTTAAAGTGCTCTTCCCTATGTATCTTCAGCCCTCCAGGTCTCACTTTCTTCAGGTCTCTGCTCAAATATTGCCTATGCACAGAGGCCTTTATTGACCACCCAAACTAAAACAGCATATTCCCCTCTCCTCATCAATCATTAGCCCTTATAACTTGCTATAGTTTTATTTATAGCACTTTTGACTATTTGACATGTATTCATTTGTATCCACTCCTCTATAATTTTAAGTTCTTCAAGCACAAGTACTTTGTCTTGGCACTGCTATATTGCTAGGACTTAGAATAGTATCTGGCACATAGTAGGTGCTCAGTAAATAATTGTTTGACAAATACTGGTGATTACCCACAGCTTGGCCTGTCTCCAGTGTAAGGCAAGGCTATTAAAATCCAAGTTTTATAAAGTAGGCAATGTTTTTAAAGGCAGTTTTATTTTCTCTTAATTTCCCATCTATTTGAAAGTCATTTTAATTTAAAATACTTTCAGAATTATCATCCCTTTTGCAAACTCTGTTCGTCCCATCTTTTTCTTGTCTGTTTTTCAGATATATGAGATAATTTATTTTGAATTATGGCAATTGAAAGTTGATGTTTAATTTCAACAGGATTTAATTACTTAATTGAAATATGAAACTCCAACTGAATTCAATGTTGGGGAAAGCACCAGATTTACCTTCCCATAAGCACTTGACTTTCATGGGATACATATATGGGAAAGGTGTATGAATGGCTAATAACATTCAGAATTTCCTCTGAAAACTAGAAATCTTCTTGATTAAAAAACTGACTAAAAGAATAATTTGGCCAGGTGCAGTGGCTCATGCCTGTAATCCCAGCACTTTGGGAGCCTGAGGGGGGCAGATCGCTTGAGCCCAGGAGTTCAAGACCTGGCTGGGCAACATGGTGAAACCCTGTCTGTACAAAAAAATACAAAAATTAGCTGGGCATGATGGCACACACCTGTGATCCCAGCTATTTGGGAGGATGGCTTGAGCCAGGAGGCAGAACTTGCAGTGAGATCACACCACTGCATTCAAGCCTGGGTGACAGAGCGAGACCCTGTCTCAAAAAAAAAAAAAAAAAAAAAATCTGGTGCATGCGCTCTAACACAATATACGCACTGGTAGAGGTTATTATGCCCTAAAGATATTCCTGTCTGTAACAAAACCAAGGTTCTTTAGACCAGAGGTTCAAAGGACTTTGAAAATTGAAGGGAAAAAAGTAGCTGTTGTATTAATTTTTAGTAAAATAAGATTGAACCACATTAAAACTGTCCACTTTTTAGGACATTTCTCCCTCTGTGGCCCAGACTTTTCTGTTTATTACTTTACACCTGCTCTAGTGCTTGGAAATGCCCATGTGTCTGTACACTGTCAAGTGACCTACAGATCTGCTTGGGCTAATGCTCAAGTAACACCTGTCTTAAGAACTTAAGCTCAGCACCAAACAGTTGAGTAGTGGACCCAGCAGTTTCTCCAAATGATATACAGCTTTAGAGTCCAATGAGGCCCGGCTATGGAATCTCCTATGTTTAGCACACAGAAAAGTCAGTTCCCTGAAAATATGATAGTTCTTGTGTCATTTTATTATCAGTAGACATACCCTAAATTATCCGTAAGATTCCAGCTTTTATGCAATCATACCTAGTGGCAGGTTCATTACATTGGACCGCTTCCATCATAGAAGGGGCAGCATTTTCTTCTTTCTGGGATAAACACTTCAGATATGGATTTGCCTTCCCTGCACACAGTGCTTCTGCCAAAACTACCATCTGTGGACTTATGAAATGCCTTATCTGCCATCATAGTATTCCATAAAGCATTACTTCTGATCAAACAAGGCTCATGAAATTCAATGGTCTTACCATGTTCTGCACCATCCTGAAGCAGCAGGCTTGATAGAGTGGTGGAATGGCCTTTTGAAGGTCAGTTACAGTGCCAGCTAGGTGACAATACTTTGCAGGACTGGAGCAAGGTTCTCTGGGAAGCTGGGTATGTTCTGAATCAGTGTCAATATATGGTCCTATCTCTCCCATAGCTAGGATGCACAGGTCCAGGAATCAAGGGGGGGAAATGGAAGTAGCACTGCTCACTTTTACTTCTAGTGACCCATTAGCAAAATTTTTGCTTTCTATGACCTTATACTCTGCTGGCCTGGAGGTCTTATTTTTAAAAGGAGGACAGCTTCTACCAGGAGGAACAACAATTATTCCGTTGAATTGGAAATCAAAACTGCCACCTGGCCCCTTGAGGTTCCTTATGCCTTTGAGTCAACAGACAAAAAAGGTAGTTATGATGTTGGCTGGGGTGATTGATCCTGATTACCACGGGGCAACTGGAATGCTAATGGAAGGAAGGAAGCATATGTCTGGAAGATCCCTCAGGGCTGGCTCTTAATATTACCATGCTCTGTGATTACGGTCAATGGAAACACAAAACAACCCAATCTAGCGATACTACTAATATCCCAGACTCTTCAGGAATAAAGATTTGGGCCACCCAAGCAGGTTAAGAACTATAACCAGCTGAGATGCTTGCTGAAGGCAATGGGAATGGGTAGTGGAATAAGGTAGTTATGAATTCTAGCTATGACCACATGACCAGTTACAGAAATGAGGACTGTAACTGTCATGTGTATTTCCTCATACTGTTTTGAATATGTGTATGTGTAGCAAACATCTGTGTTTTCTTTCCCCTGTTATCTCCTTATCATGTAACATAAGATGTATTGACTTTACATCATAGTATTTAAGTAGTGTTAACTTTATAGTATTTAGGTTATGGGATATGGAGGAGAAGAGAAAACATCATCCAGGGACTTTGCATCCTTTTCTGAGGAAAGGCTGTATTTTTGGTTGTACATAGGATTGTTTTATCATTTTAGGTGGAAGTATGATGATGTAGTTTGGATGTCTGTCTCCACCTAAATCTCATGGTGAATTGTAATCCTCAGTGCTGGAGGTGGAGCCTGGTGGGAGGTGTTTGGGTCATGGAGGCAGATCCTTCATGGCTTGGCACTGTCTTCATGATAGTGAGTTCTCACGAGATCTGGTCGTTTAAAAGTATGTGACACCTCTCCTACCCCACCTCTCTCTCTGTCTTGCTCCTGCTTTTGCCCTGTGAAGTGCCTGCTCCTGCTTTGCCTTCCATCATGAGTAAAAGCTCCCAGTAGAAGCCCAGTGATGTTAGTGCCATGCTTGTACAGCCTGCAGAACTGTGAGCCAGTTAAACCTCTTTTCTTTATAAATTATTCAGTCTCCGGTATTTCTTTATAGAAACAAAAGAACAGCCTAATACATATGACTTTGTTATTGTCTTTATATGATGATTAAGTGTGGTTCAAGGAGACGCATATGGGTGCCAACTTGGCAAGGACTGGACTTGTGATGGTTAATTTCATCTGTCAACTTGGCTGGACCATAGGATGCCCAGATAATTAGTCAAACATTATTCTGGGTGTTTCTGTGAGAGTATTTTGGGTGAGAGTATTTTGGATGAGAGTAACATTTAAATTGGTGGACTTTGAGTAAAGCAGATTGCCCTCCGTAATGTCGGTGGGCCTCATTTAATCATTTGAAGGCCTGCAGAGAACAAAAAGACTGCCATCCCTAATGCAAGACAGAATTTCTCCATCAGCCTGCCTTTGGACTTCACTGCAATCTTGACTCTTCCTGGTTCTACCACAGACTGCCTTCACAAATTGGAACACTGGCTCTCCAGCCTGCTGGCCTTCAAACTGGAACTTCAGAGCATCAGCTTTCCTGGGTCTCCAGCCCACCAGCCTTCCCTGAAGATTTTGTACTTGCCAGCGTTCATAATCACAGGAGCCAATTCCTATAATAAGTCTCTTTCTCTGTATATACACATTCTGTTGGTTCTGAATAACTAATATTCTTCCCAATAAAGCCAAAAACGCTAGTGACCTACAATTATATACAGGAAAAGAAAGATATTTTATTAACTGGATTCAAAACATTTTACAGGTTCTAAAGTCCATGACAGACAATTACTCAGAGCTAACAGAAGTTTGCACTATATATACTTTATCTGAGAGATCTAGTCATTCATTGGATGTTAAGTGTGTAGACTTTTCTACTAGCATACTCTTGCCTACCTTACAAACATCGACTTAATCTTTTTAATAAACACCATTTTTTGTAGGACTTTTGCTTAAGAATATTTAAGTTAAATATTTTATCACTGCGTTTTAAAAAATTCTGTAAGCTAACATAACACTGATACACAATGAAATCTACTTTCAACTTTCATTTATTACCAATAATGGTAATTTAGTTTCTTTTTTAACAAAATGTTTTTTGATGCATCCAGCACTACCTAATATATGTAAGCTGAATACAAGCTAGGAAGCAAAATAAAAATCAGATTAAGTATCTTGCTACTACATTCGTTAAATCAATTATGATACTGGGCTACAGAAAAAATTACAAAATTATGGAATATGGTTTGAAAATCTCAAACTTTTGTGAAGTATTGAGGCTCTGTAGAACAGTTCACAAAACAAAATGCAAGAAATTATGTATAGCATTCGTAGGCTTCTTATAAGAAAAAAAGCAATTTTTGAAGTTCCTTCAAGGACAAAAGATAATGGATGTTTTTATAGTTTGCATCTGGACTAACTCTATTGGCATCATTAGTGGTAATGTATTCCAGAAGCTATTTAATGTAATTATGCAGATAATATTTTTTTCTTTAAGAATGTTGTGGAATTTCAAATAAGAACATTTTTAAGATGAAATATTTTACTTTTTTAAGAGCAGTTTTCTCAAAAGATCTATTACCTATATAGAAAGAAATAGGAAAACTGTAGGTTGAGACTACCAAAAATCCTCACTTTTGTAACTCACCTATATATTGGTACAACCAATAAGTTGCTAAGTCAAGATAGAAAGGAAAAAGTTCCTTCACTTTTATGTCTTAGCCTAGAGATGTTTAAAATATAAGCATTATTATATTAAAAGTACATTGATTATATGGACATGATTTTTAATTCCTTTTTTTTTTTTTTTTTTCTATTCAGCCACCTTTTAACCTTTCTTGAACCTCCATCCTGACTTTCTTTGGAAAAACACCACTCTCAGACTCTCAGGACATGTGGTTTGGGTGGAGCTATTTCCTTGGTTTTAAAGATTGATATATGATGTGGAAACTGGGCAATCAAAGCACCTCCCCACTTCCACACTCTGCCCCTATGTACTTGCATGCACGCGCGCACACATGCACATGCACACACACACTCAATAAAGTTTTCTGGGCTTGGGTGGCTGGGACTTCTGGTAGTACCAAATAGATGCCTAACATACTACCAAGCTTTCTAGACATCAGAATGAGTTCACATGCCAGGAAAGGAAGACAACCAGACTCAGTCCTGATAATCTAGTTTGTCCTCAGGGATAGAGCCACTGCAGAAGTTGCATGATCTAATAAATCTTTGTTTGAGTTTTTTTGTTTGTTAAGTCTGTTAGTTTCAGTTGTTTGCAAATGAAAGAGTCCTAATAGTCATACACTACTATTTTTTAAAAATATATTCTTACAAGCAACTCTCTCTCCTACCCATTTCTTAAAAAGGACAATATCCCTTTGTCATTTCCAGTTGTTCCCCACAGAAAGTATCATCCTACTTCTTCCTGCTAAATATCACTTTCTCATATTAATAAACACTGCAAAATCATTTTCTTCTATTACCCCTCCTAGGTTTGAATTCTTTTCCAACTAAGGATTTAAATTGAGTCAGCTTGCCCCTAATATTCACCTGCCTCTGTTCTTCTAGAGGTTGGTATGAATTTATGGTCTTGGGTTATAAATTCCTCGTGGCACTTACAAGTAAGATTGATATTTGAGTAGTTCAGGGTTTCCCACACACTTAGCAATAAGTGTCAAGCAGTATCATTTGGACTGGTTAGTTGAAAATTGTATCTAGTGTAAAGTCCTTCACTCACATTTGACATACCTCAGAGGATTGTAAGTTGGGCAGGAATGGTACCTCAAGAACCTTTAAATGTTGAGTTTTACCCTGATGCAGAACAGGTAAGATTTTTTTCTTTGTGAAAATTTTCCTATAACTTGACCTCACAGTGCAAATATGCTAAACTTACAACACAAACCCATTCTCATATCACTCTTTAAGTTATTTATTGCTGTAGTGTAACCCTTCAAAATGTATGTCTTAAAGCAATAAAGATTAATTATTTCTCACGATTCTGTGGACTGTTTGGGCAATTCTGTTTCTGGAAATGGGTATGTGTTTGTGTTGTGTTGGTATGTATTATGTATCTGAGCTCACTTGGGGCTTCATTCAGCTAGCTGATTGGCTGGGTTTGGGGTCAGCTGGGTTGTTTGCTGGGTACCTCGTTTCTCCTCTCAGCACTTCCAAGACTGCAAAAATAGAAGTTACAAGGTCTCTTAAAACTTAACTTTGCAAGCCATCTAGGGTCATTTCTAAAACTGCATTTTATTGATCAAAACAAGAACCAGCCCAGCTTAGGAAGGGTTGGTGATGGTGGGAATAACTTTACCACTTGAGAGATGTGGCAAAATCTCACTGTAGAAAGTGTGTAGGATGGAGGCTATTGTGACCATCTTCGGGCACGATCTACCACACTTGTTTTTATTTATAATTGGAGAAAAAACTATTATACCTTTTTTATTTCTGAATCCTTTTGATGCATACGGCAGAATTCTTCCTGAATCATTTGATACTCATAAAAGTATTCAAAATGAAAAATGTTTTTCATTCAGAAGTAAATATTTCTGAAGTGGAAACTGTTAGAACACTCAGTTATTTATAAGTCACACCTATGCTGGGATATTTTCTTTTTCTTATATACACAACTGAGCTGATAATCTGTAAAACATATAGGCCTTGCTATTATTTAAAAAGGCAAAACATAAATATTGTTACCACTATCCATTCTGTCTTTTACTTTTCTCTGTAGTGTTTCAAGTTTTTGAAAAAATAAATGGTTTGGAAGGGCCATATAGGCCTTTAAACCAAAATATTGCATTATGTAAGTCTGAAAAGTGCAGCAGTATATGCAAGATGATTGTCTTTTGCATTTGAGATACTTTTAAATGTTCTATGAAGTGTGATTTATTCAAAAGTTTTACATAATTTATATAGTTTTAAAACACAAACTCTCAAGTATACAAATATGTGTGTAAAAATATAAAGAAATTCGTAGAAATGGTAAATACCAAATTCAGCATGGTGGATACCTCGGTTGAAGAAGAGAGGAAAAGGCGATCAAGCACCTGTAACTCAGGGGAAGTAACATGTTGGCAGTGCTTTATTTCTTAAACTGTATGGTAGGTGTGCAGGTAATTGGTAAATTTTTCTTTTTATCTTTCTATGGAAAATACTGCAAAATTATAAAAATTTTATATTTTATATTTATCATCTAATTAAGATGCCATTCAGATCTATGCTACATGAAGCTCTTTCAGAAATAAACTTTTTTATTGGTTTCTAAAATGTTGCCTCACTGTAGAGATAATTCTGAAAATTCAGCCCCCCATGCAGTACCATTTCATAATAGCTTTTTCTTTTCTTTCCAATTTGAGAGACCATGCTAATAACAGCAGAGAAGTAGGGCATCCTGCAACTTTTCCCACTCCATACATACACCTAACTCAGAGCCAGTAGCCTCTCTAGTCCATTTAGTTGCATCTGAGAGGTTATCGTACATTTTTTGAAATATACAGGGGTATATGGGAGTAGTATGTCTACATCTGAAAAGATGCTAGCAAAATGACTCTGAAAACTTTAATTCCCTTAACAAATTAGAGCAAAATTTTATTCTGACAAATGTTAGAGAAAATAATTTCTCATTTTTTCCCAGCAGCCTAAAAATTTTAATTTCTAACTAACATTTTTAGGTGAAAAGTATTTTTAAAAAAATTCTGAATACTATGTAGGGAGTTTCCAAGTAAAAGAAATTAATGACCTCTGGTTAGCTGTCTTTCAAATAGGAAGTGGAAAATAGAACTGACTTAGGTTGACTATCTATGGCATAGAGAAGAAGAAGAGAAATTATATGGAAGTCAGTCCACGCTCTGTTTTTATTTTTCCCCTAGCTTTATTAAGGTATAATTAACAAATAAAAACTCTATATATTTATGGTATATAACATTTTGATATATGTATATATTATGACATGATTACATCAAGCTAATTAATACATCATCCATCGGGAGGCCAAGGCGGGCAGATCACGAGGTCAGGAGATCGAGACCATCTTGGCTAACACGGTGAAACCCCGTCTCTACTAAAAATACAATGAAAAATTAGCCAGGCGTGGTGGCGGGCGCCTGTAGTCCCAGCTACTGAGGCAGGAGAATGGCGTGAACCCGGGAGGTGGAACTTGCAGTGAGCTGAGATTGCGCCACTGCACTCCATCCTGGGTGACAGAGTGAGACTCCGTCTCAAAAAATAAAAAAAAAAAATAATATTTTATATATATATATATTCCATCACTTCATATACTTACTTATTGAGGTGAGAATATTTAAGATCTAATCTATTAGAAATTTTCAAAAATACATTGTTGTTAACTATATTCATCATAATAAAAAATAGATCTCCATAACTTAGTCACCTTGTCTAACTGAAACTCTGTACCCTTTAAGCAACATTTCCCCACCCCCACCTCCAGCCCCTGGCACCATTTTACTCTCTGTTCTATGTGTTCAACTTTTTTAGATTCCTCATGTATGTGACATCATGCAGTATTGTCTTTGGGTGCTTTGCTTTTGTCACTTAACATAAATTTCTCTAGGTTCGCCCATGTTGTCACAAATGACAGGATGTTCTTCTTTTTTAAGGCTTCGTAGTATTCGTGTGTGTTGTGTGTTATTCCTTTATCCATTCATCCATTGATGGACACTTAGATTGATTCCATATCTTGACTATCGTAAATAATGCAGCAATGAATATGGGAGTGCAATTATCTCTTTGACAAACGGATTTTATTTCCTTTGAATATATATCTAGAAGTGGAATTGCTGGATCATAGGGTAGTTCTATTTCTTTAATTTTTTGAGGAGACTCCATACTGTTTCCCATAATAGCTGTACTAATTTAATTTCCAACCAATAATGGACAAGGGTTCTTGTTTCTTCACATCCTCTCCAACACTTATTTTTTCTCTTTTTTATAGTAACCATTCTAACAGGTGTGAGGTGATATCTCACTGTGGTTTTAATTTGCTTTTCTCCAGTGATTAATGATGTTGAGCTTTTTTTTTCATACACCTGTTGACCATTTATATGTCTTCTTTTGAGAAATATCTATTCAGGTCCTCTGACCATTAAAAAAATGGGCTATTTGTTTTCTTGCTACTGAATTGAGTTTCTTATATGATTTGGATATTAACCCTTTATCAGAGGTATGGTTTGCCAATATTGTCTGTTCACTCTGTTGATTGTTTCCTTTGCTGTGGAAAGCTTTTTAAGTTTGATGCAATCCCATTTTTCTATTTTTGCTTCCCTGCCTGTGTTTTACGGTCAAATCCAAAAAAATCATTCTCCAGACCAATGTCAAGGAGCTTTCACACTATTTGTTCTTCTAGTAGTTTTACAGTTTCATTAATTCTTTAATCCATTTTGAGTTGATTTTTGTATATAGTGTGAGATAAGGTCCAATTTCATTTTTCTATGGGTGGATATACAGTTGTCCCAACGTAATTTATTAAAGAGACTATCCTTTCCCCACTGCGTGTTCTAGGCACTTTTGTGAAAGATTAATTGACTGTAAATGTATAGATTTACGTCTGGACTCTCTATTCTGTTCTATTGGTCTATGTGTCTGTTTTTATGCCAGCACTATACTGTTTTGATTACTTAACATTTTGCAACATACTTTGAAATCAGGTAGTGTGATGCCTCTAGCTTTGTTGTTTTTGCTCAAGATTACTTTGGCTATTCAGGCTCTTTTGTGGTTCCAGATAAATTTTAGAATTGCTTTTTTCTATTTCTTTGAAAAATATCATTGGAATTTTGATAGGGATTGCAATGAATCTGTCGATCATTTGGGGTCATATGGACATTTTAACAAATATCAATTCTTCCAGTCCATGAACACAGGATATATTTCCATTTATTTGTGTCTTCAATTTCTTTCATCAATGTTTTACAGTTTTCACTGTACATCTTTCACCTCCTTGGTTAAATTTATTCCTAAATATTTTATTTTTTGGTTGCTATTATAAATGGGATTAATTTCTTGGTTTCTTTCTCAGTTTTTTTGTTGGTGTATAGAAATGCTACTGATTTTTTGTTTGTTGGTTTTATATTCTAAAACTTTATTGAATTCATGTACTAGTTCTAAAAGTTTTTTGATGTAGTCTTTGGGGTTTTCTATATGTAAGATCATGTCACATACAAACAGAGACCATTTTATTTCATTCTTTCCAATTCTCATGCCTTTTACTTCTTTTTCTTGCTTAAATGCTCTGGTTAAAACTTACAATACTATATTGAATGAAAGTGGTGAGAGTGGGCACCTTAGTCTTGTTCTTGATCTAAGAGGAAAAGTTTACAATTTTTCGTATGCTCTGTATTTAAAACCAGGCAATCTCAGTTACTTTACACTATATTCAAGAGAATATTGGCATATTTGTGTTCCACTGGCCCCTATTCAAATTGCCTTCCTTTTTCCTAACTGAAAGCAATACAGTATACCACTCCTATCTTTTAAAGTCTAGGAAACCTTAGAGAGTGGTTTTTGTGTTTTAGGAAGTGATATTAAATATAAACAAATGTCTTCTCCCCAAATATGACCTCCCATAATTTTAGTTGACTGAATGTGTTAAACAAGGAAAGTTTAATGTATGTTTAAATTTCTTTAAAATAGACTCCTTTCTTTAGCTGTCTTGGAAACAAATAAACATTTGGATGAAAATATGTGGCAGAAGATACATGAAAAAGAAATGATGTGTCTCAAGCAGGTCTCCTTCTCAAGCCTGGCTGCTGTCTTTCTATAAAAATTTCTCCACACCATGGATAGCACCTACTACAAATGAAAAATGTGAGGCCTCTGGCCAGGCGTGGTGGCTCACGCTTGTAATTCCAGCACTTTGGGAGGCCGAGGCGGGCGGATCACGAGGTCAGGAGATTGAAACCATCCTGGCTAACACGGTGAAACCCCGTCTCTACTAAAAATACATAAAATTAGCTGGGTGTGGTGGTGGGTGCCTGTAGTCCCAGCTACTCGGGAGGCTGAGACAGAAGAATGGCGTGAACCTGGGAGGTGGAGCTTGCAGTGAGCTGGGATAGCGCCACTGCACTCCTGCCTGGGTGACAGAGTGAGACTCCCTCTCAAAAAAAAAAAAAAAAAAAAAGAAAAAGAAAAAGAAAAGAAAAGAAAAGAAAAAAATGTGAGGCCTCTGATCATGTACATTTTTTTCCTTCACATTCTCGCAGTTACAGAGGTACCATTTATTAGCATGTATGAGGTTCTTAATGAAATTTCCTGAATTGAAATTAAGTTGCTTTTACTAGGGTCAGCACTAGAGGTAGTTTCAGTAAATAGCTCAATGTTGCTGAAAAACCTGCTATCCTGATGACTTCGTGATATTCCTAGGAGGAGGTCGGGGAGACGGAGGAAGGAAAAGAGAAATAAACTAGTAAAACTAGCACATGTAAAACTGAACACAATTTCTACAATTCTCTTTTGTTCTCATCTCTCTATGCTTGCCCATTTGCTTCCCCCCAAATGTAATCATGGTCTCACCATTCTTCCTTTTTTGTTTTTTGACCCTACAGCAATTCAGGCACCAATCATTTGGCTATCCTTTTCAAACTTCCCTGACTGACCACTTTGAGTCAGATCTACACCAGCAACCTCCTACTAGTTAACCTCCCTGCTTTCATCCTTACCACTTTCCAACCTATCCGATGCACTGTGCCAACTTTCTTCCTTCCAGGAGCATTATTTCCATCGAATCTCCCCCTCTACGACGGCTCTTAACTGCCTTTTGAGTCTAATTAAAACTTCTTCCAGACCCTTTACCAATTAACTCCATACACTGTTTCCCTTAGCAGCCCTCTTATGCCAGGTGCCAGCTCCAGCTCCCCAGCCCAGCCCAGCAAACCTGCTCGCCCTCTGCCTTTTCCTGCTTCCTGCCTCACATTGTGCCAGTTGCCTCCTACCCAGAGTGCCTACTCCACTTCTCTCTTCTTTCTGCCAAAGCACTCTTCCTTTTTTGTTTTTGAGATTGCTAAACCACCTCCTAACTTGGATTTCTCTTAGGATCCCAAAGTTCTGTATTTAGGTCTGCTCTTTTGGAAATGCATGTGTCTTCACGTACCTGCATTATCGACACCTTGCAGGGAGCAGTGCCCACACGTCCTGGTTCAGGGACTCCGGCGCTTGGCGGGAAGTCCTGCAGTCTTTGGGGCTAGCAGGCTAGCAGCTTGGTCTTTTCCACAATCTGGTGAAAGTTCCTCTACTGCCAAGGCCTTGGGTCATGTCAGACCTGCATTCTCCCTGGATGTCCTGGTTCCTGCCTTGACTTCCCTTTCCCGCCTGAGACCCTGTAAGGTCTCAGGCAACCGCAGCCGCCCCTCTCCCCCTCCCCCCGACCCCATTGCGGTGGAACACGGGAACGGTCAGGGCCCTCCAGGCGTTCGGAAGGTAACTATCTAGGAGACAGCGGCCGGGCGTGGGCTGGGGCCGCCTGGGGAGGGGACCATAGGCTGCAGGTGGCTTCGGGCAGAGGCCGCTTCCTGGTCTTCGTGAGGCGGCTTGGCCCAAGTCCTGAAAGGTGGCGGAGCAGCGGAGGGAGCCGCCAAGCCGAGGCCCCGCTGCTCCCCGAGGCCCTACTGCTCCCCTGTGTGTCGCGGCTTCAGACCCAGACCGCCTCTCGCCACCCCCGTGAGCTCCTGAGGACACGAAGTGTTTGTAACTCTTGACCCCAGCACAGCCCAGGAGGCCCTGAGCTGCTCACGCGGCAATACGGAGGCCAGGCGGGCCCAGGCGCAGCCCTCGAGCCTCCCACCGCGAAGCCGTTCCTTCGCCCCTGCTTCAGCCATGGGAGCCTGCCCGACACGCACAGGAGCCCGGGTTCCCCCTACGCCAGGCCTGGCTGGGCGCCCCAGGGGTCCTCCGCGGTCACCCAAAGGGGTGCCTGGCCTGGGCCGCTGCTCTGCTCGCTGCTCTGCTTGAGTGGCGGAGTGACCCCCACATTGCGCCGGCAGAAGGGCCCTTGGGGAGGTGAGGGGACTTTCCGAGTGGAATAGGACCCCTAAGCCCATTCTAGGCACCGGCTTTCTCCGCAGCGCATCTCCTGGCGACTCCAGGGTGTCGCGGGGCGCGTGTGGGATCCACAGCGTCCTGATTGCCAAGTCCAGGGACTGAATGTGGCCCTGGGCCACTGGGGTTCTCTGGACGGTAGGCATGTGTGGATTCGTGATAAGCTGCGGGTGATTAGTGGTGCTGCTGTTTCGTGTGTGTGCTTGATTTTAAGTGCATGAGCCTAGTATTCTCTTCCTAATCCAGGCTGCTATAAATGACACCACAGGTGGACACTATAAACGTCAAGATTTTTGAAGATGTTGAAGAAATGGAGTGCTCTGCAAGAGTACGAGGCTAGCCATGGCATCACAGGAGCTACAGTCGCTGCAATCACTGGTGTGTGGCGCCGGTGGCCCGACTGATGGTTTCAGCTACAAGTAAGGACCTGAATATGCTAATCATAAAATGTCTCCTGAGTTGCAGCCCCAATTTAAGGCTAACCAGAATCGGTGGTGCCTTCCCTGGATAATGCAACTGAGATGACTGTTCCTGCATTTCTCTTCCCCCACACAAATAGACATAAGTTGTTTTTAAGTCAGAAAACATTTCTTAAGCCAGGCACAGTGGCTCACACCTATAATCCCAGCACTTTGGGAGGCCGAGGTGGGAGAATTGCTTGAGCTTAGGAGTTCCAGACCAGACTCTGCAACAAAGTGAGACGTGGTGGCACATGCCTATAGTCCTAGTTACTGGGGAGGCTGAGATGGGAAGATCCCTTGAGCTCAGGAGTTCGAGGCTGAAGTAAGCTATGATTGCACCACTGCAATCCAGTCTGGGCGATGGAGAGAGACCCTGTCTCAAAAAACAAAACAAACAACAAACATTTCTTATTAGACAGTCACAGCAGAGGCCTCCACTGCAGTTGGCAACAGTAGTGCTTCAGGTTGAATTTGCGTTAATTTATACAATGCTTTCATATATATTATTTCATCTGAGCCTTACTTCAACCCTGTTGCAAATTTTAAAAAGGAATATTATCCACATTCTGCACATGAGAAAACTGAGATCTGAAGATGTCAACTGACTTTCCCCCGTTGCTGGTTAGTAAGCATAGAAGGATAGATAGTAAGCATGTATTCTGACTTCAAGTCCATTGCCCAGTTCCATTAATACTGCTGGGATCTGCCTGAAGTCCATGTCCTTTCTCTTCTCCTCCTTGTGTTACTTGGGATAAAGGCGGAGGAAGAAAACAACATTCGTGGTGCAAATGGCCCATAGTAAGGGTGGACAAATGCACTGGGCTCTGAGAGAAGCAAAGTTCAGCTTCACAGGCTGAATTGATACTTTGGTGGGAGTTTCTAGCGGAACGTTTTCCCTAGAATTCTTCCACGGATGAGTCTTGTTCAAGTGATCCACTTTTTAAAAAACTCACTTTTGAATGGTAAAACTGAACAAATCTACTATAGAATAAGAAGTGTCGGATGAAACCTGGGCTGGGTTAGAATAGCATTTGCTGGACTCCATTTTTGCTGATTGAAGCATTCTACCCATTATTAACCGTGACTTCTAACTTGGTATTCTGGTCTTAATGCCTGCCAAAAGCTGAGGCTTCTTAGAGAGACTGAAGACTTATCTACAACAGCCTCAACATGTAGGAACTAAGGAACTGGGGAAGTGATTCTTCTTACCTTTGGGAACTTTTCTGGTATAGAACGTAGTGTCTTTTCTGGCTAAACTTTTCCAATATCTACTCAGGAATTACCTAGAACTAAATGTTTAGAAACCCTTGAAGGGGTCATATGCGTAGTCACCTTCATAAGTGTTTGCCTAGGAGGGGTTAGGGAAAGAATGTAGAGTGAGGAAGGAGAGGAGGAGTAAGGGGAAGGAGAATTGGATCTGAAACAAAACAGTTGTGCGGACTGGGAGGCTGTAAAATCAAGGGTAGTTCCGAGTCGATGCCACTGTGGGGCGCCAAAGTTCTACTCGGCTAAGGCCTGCCGCCTTCTTGGGTGCGAGGACAGAAGTCCTGGAGAACAGATGCACTGGGGGAAGAGAAGCCGGGAGGAAGGAGGGAAGGGAAAGGAAAGGAGGGGTGGGGCTAGGGTGTCCTTTATTCTCCAGTTAAACTCGCCTGGGAGACTATGTTACATAACAAGTCTGTGCGTGGGGGAAAGAAGACTTTGTTAGACGGAAAGAAGGAGGGTGTGGGGAGGGGGTGAAGCTCTTAGAAAAGAAGAAAGTCTCGGAATACTGAGTTGACTTGGGAGCACAAACGGTCCCCGTGGCTTCAGAGATGCTGGGGCTTATTCTCAAACTGGGGCCACCACCTTTTTTAAAGAGGGCTAGCGAGGAGGGGAGATAGGTTTGGAAAGGGTCCGTTCCCCGACCCCCCACCCAACAGACTCAAACCAGAGACCCCGCCCAACCTCCCGGCCCTTGACCCCACTCGCTACCCCGTCCCATGCCTGGGGGCTGCTGCCTCCAGGAAGCCGCGCTCTTTCTCCTCTGGGCGCCGCGGCTCCATCTGCAGCCCCCGAGGACTCCTCAGCCGGGATAAAGGGCGGCCTCCCCCGCCTGCCAGCGCCCAGGATGCTCAGCCGTCAGCTGCAGGGAGGAGCTGATTTCATTTCGGCGCGGCTTTCGCTGCGGGTGGCGAGGGGCGGAGGGGCCGGGGCCCGCGGGGCGGGGCGGGACGGGGGAGGGAGGCGGCGGCCGCGACCTGGGGAGGCTGAGCGCCCAGGCCCCGCCAGGATTTATTACATCCCAGCCACTGGCAAAGGTTAGGAACGCGCATTTAGAGACGGGATAATCCGAGTTTAAATATTAAAAGTAAAAGCAGAATCGGTCGAATATTTACCTAGAGACTGAGCAGATCTCCCTTCGTGAGGGGAGAGGACTACGGAGGAGCCCGGCTCCCAGGCCCGCGGCTCTAGCTCTGAGCTTCCCCAGTGGCATCGCCCGTCCGGCCAGGACCCACCTCTGAAGCTTCCTCAGACTGTGGTTAAGGGGGGTGGACCGCGGATCCCCTCGCTCTCCCAAGTCGATTGGAGTCTGTGGGGCTCGGTCCAGATCTTCTGCTTTGTCATATTCTCCTTTTTAAGGGCCTCCCGGACTAACACAAAAGGTGGCGGAAAGTACGTTGGATCAATAGCAAAGATTGTTATTTAGATAACGAATTAATCTCCCTGTTATAATACTTTTTATAGTGAACTTTGCACCCCTTTCATAAGAAAAAGGAATTTAAAGGGAGAAGAAAGTCTCAAACAGGATTAAGGTTTTAATTACAATTCCCTATCGAAATAGTATGTTTGATGAGCTGATCTTATCAATTAATAGTAACATTAAGGCACAAGAAACAGATTCACGGAAATATGCTTAAAGGAGCCTTTTAAAAGTAATCGCACTCGGGGAACTAGCGGGGCAGGCGGCCAGCGATGCTGCGTCCGAGCAGATTTCGAATTCCCCCTCTGATCGGACTGGTCCAGAGAAGGGCGCATCTGGGGCACAGGACAGGGCGAGGGCGGCGGGCATGGCGCTGGGAGACCAGGCTACGCTGGTAGGAGGGAAATAATAAATAACAGACGCCTCTTCCAAGCCGAGGCCCACATCAAAGTTGGGGCCCCACAAGGGCCGTGCAGTTCACTGCGTTTGGGTCAGCGTTATATTCCAGGGGCAAATAAAGTAATTTGAACATGCACCAACAGTTTTCCATAAAATACGAGTTAAAAGAAGTAATAGAACTAATCACTGTCTCCTCAAATCAAGTAGAAAACATTTCAATGCACTAATTAGAGTAATTAGAATAATAAGCCTCTGCCTATATGTGGTAAGACAATGTGTACAAACAACTTTATTTAATGTATACTGGTAATCAGCGATGCGTGCCTGCTTGAATGCTTAGCGCAATAAAACTACCCTCCGTCCGCCCAAACAATCAAATACAAATTAGTTTAATGATTGTGCCTGCTGAATGTCTTAGAAATCTACAGGCAGAGGCGAGTAAATAGAAGCATCCTTGTTTGCGTGCGACCCCGCCCGGTCTGGCCGCGGGGCTGGGTGAGTGGCCGCGGGCGGGTGCGGCGGGAGCAATCGGGAGGCTCTGCCGCGCCGGCGGAGGCCAGGCCCGGCGCCAGCATAGACCTGCGCCCCGCAGGAGCCCCTGCTGCTGCCCTTGGTCGCCTTCCCACTCCTCTCCGGCCAGCTTCCCGCCTCTGCGGTCCTGCGGTGCAGCTCTGGGCCCCAAACCCGCACATCCCCGCTCGGCCTCACCTCCTCCGAGAGGCGAAAGGCCGCTTTAGAACTCTCCCACCGCCAGTTCGCGACGCTTTTCAGAGCTGAGTGATTTCCTCTCCCGGGGCGACTCCTTCCAGGGGCCTCGGAGGGCTAAGGGGGATTTCTGCGGGCCCTGAGAGCCCCAGTTCTCGGAGATGGACACTAGGTCTCCAGTACTGAGGCGTGGCCCCTTACTTTCGCTACCCTCAGCTCTGGCTTGAGATGCCGGGGTGCCCAGAGGGGCTCCCAGGCTCTCCTCTCTAGGGGACTGACTTTCCTCTGCTGGGAACTGACTTTAGGCCCAGCAGGGGAGTAGTTTCCAAGGGGTCTAAGAATTCGTTTTCCTCTGTGCTTCAGCGCGTGAAGAGTAGGTTCCTCTTCATTGGAGGTAGGGAACTGAGGTCAGAAACACCCAGAAGTTTGATGGGTGGGAGCTGAAGGAAACCTGCCTCAGAACTTTGCTCCCCAGCTCTCAGCTGTCCCCCTCCATTCTCGCCAATACCGCCCCCTGCTCAAAAAAGCAGGAAAAGCCCAGATGACTGTACTTCCCTGGGCAGCTGTCCCCCTTTCCTCTCAGTCTTCCTGCACTTATCTCATCTCCCTCTTTCTCTTGGGGCACCGTCTTCCACAATTGCCTCTCCTATGCAGGTGCAATGTCCTGGGCCCGACTCTGCAGAGTCAAGTGGAAAAGCCGGGCAGGCAGAAAGCTAGGAGACTCTCCTCCCGGCCTCGACCCCTTGTCACTCCTAGGCCCACCGCATCTCTGCCCAAGTCACGCGCGCCCCCAGAGAGGCCCTGCCAACTCCTTCGTCTAGATCCTACTTTTCCGGGGCGACGGCTATACCCAAGACACCTGGACTCCTCCTAACCGCCACCTCTAGCCTCTGCTGGGGGTGGGGGGCAAACACACCAACTGTCCCCCTTACCCCCACCCCCCTTCCTTGGGAAGCGAGAGAGTGGAACAGCTTGACGTCCGAGCTGTTGACCCTTCCCCTGGGGGTCCGGGCGACGGAGCCTGGGGAGCCGCAGAGAATCCCTGATTTCCAGGCAGGCACTCAGGGACTGTTGGCAGCGTCCCGAGCAAAGGCCGGGGCTGAAAGTGCAGGGAGTGCCCCGCTCCTTTCCCTCTCTCTCCTCCCCGCGTAGCCCAGTTGAGCTATCTGGGCCTTCGCGACAGCAGCCAGGGTCCCCGAGGTGGGGGGTGCGCGGCAAGGCCAAGGCACCTCTTTTGCGACTGGGCAAGGAGCAGATGCTGGCCGGCAGCACACTCGCCCGCCTTGTCCAGGCGCTGCACCAATTTTGACGGAATATTTGTTAGGGGAACAACATCAACAAAAAGTTACTAATGTCAAATAATTATCTCCAGAATCATGTGCTGTGGAACATAAAAATTGCTCTGACGAAATGAGATTTCTTAACAGGAGGAGGAAAAGAACTCCTAACACTTTCCATATAGATTTGCCTGAACCTTGAAGCCCAGTGATTTGCAATGGCTAATTTGTGTTACAAACCCACAAGAAACTTTCTTTTTTCCCATTCTCCTTCCAAACTCTCTGTGGCCACATTTTTTGGTGTCTGGCCTTTTTTTCCTTCTTTCCTTTTTAAACAACAAACCCAGAGGAAACACTGGTGGGAGGAAAAATATATTACCCAAATAAAAAAGGACGCAAATTCACATTTACTCCACAATGAGATTTCCTATTGCCGTCGCTCGACACACAGAGTTAATCGTATACAATTCATAAAAATCAAAATCCCCTCCATAGCCCTCAGATGGGGTCCTAGTGCTACCCGTCTTCCTAAAATTGGTGACAACTACGTCTTTGTGGGGGATTTATTTCCTTCTTTTTTCCTAGATGACAGCTCCCCATTCTGAGAGCAGAGAGCTGTTTGCCGCCAACTAGAGACCACTCCTGAGCCTAGGCTCTTCACGCACAAACCGCGTATGGAAGTCCTCCTCTCCCCGAATCCCAGACAAAGAGCTATAAAAACTCAGAAAGACGTGGAAGGAATAAACTTTAGGCTATAGATGCACTTTTACTGGTGTATTAAATAACATTTCAGACTTTTTTTTTTTTTAAAAAAAGAAATACAACTTAATGTTACCAACAATCAGAATTCTAGGAACAATAAAAGAGGCCAGGATTGTTTTGATGGCATAATAAATTATTTCTAAAACCTCTAACAGCTAAGTCAAGCAGAGGTGTCTTTAAGATAAAGGAAGGTACTGTATGATAAAGTTTATTAAGTTTTCTTCTTTTAAAGGAGGGAACAAATTTCCTAGTTTCCCACCAAACACCAGAAAAATGTTAAAATATTCGTTGTTTCCTTATCTCCTTATCAGTCAAGCAAGGTCTTAGGAAAACGAAAAAAGCCATTTTCTGGTACCCTCATGCCTGCCTGATAAGGAAGCATTAAAATAACACTGGCCCAGTTCTGAAAACATGGGTCAGTTAATTCCATGATTTGTTAGCTGGGTGGCAGGCCCCTGCCACTTTTGCCTTGTTTCCCATCCTGAATCAAATGGTGGGAATAGGTATCAGAAGCCCTGATTCTTTCCTACGGCCGTCTGCCCCCGTTAAAAGAATATGCATGATTGAAAAGTAAACTTTCCTAAACAGGGAAAATGTTTATATAAAACATAGTTGTACATTCCATTTAGTTATAATATCAAGATTCATAGTACTTCAAGATGCATGTTTTTCTTTCATTTTAAATGAACACTGTGCTTTGCCCTACTCACTGAAATATACAAGCAGACCCAAAGAATCACTTTTACCTTTGACCCTCACTGCACCAGCCTTCTTTCTTTTTCTGTACAAGTTTCATTATTTGCCTCATTTTAAAGCTTGTGTAGAAATTCAATAGAATCTAGAACAGAGTTCTATAAACTGTTTGAAAAAATCAACCAAGCCAAATCATGGAGACTAGTGATAGAAAGATAATTTAACCTGGCTCCCCAGCACTATTCAAGCTGCCTCCAAAGTAAGGCAAGTGAAAAGCAAATGAATGCAGCATATAGACATATATGTGCAGGTACCAATGCACCCAAATGCCACCCCCCTCCCCCATTGTTGCTGTTGCATCTCTTTATTAGTTGCTTTTGAAAAAATAAGAAGGTAGATGAATGTCTTTACCAAAGCCATTTCACCAGAAATTTTGCCAAACAGTGTGTGGCCTCCACTGGTAGGAGCAGGAAGCGAAGGGGAAGAGAACAGTGCTTTTGTTGCTACCATCTGAAATGTAAAGGCGGTTACTTCGTGGGAACCGAGAATGTTTAGGACTGCCAAACGTAATATTATTTGTGGCTATTCCCTCCATCTGACCTTCACATAACTCTTTTTCACATGATCATTTCTCCCCCATATTATTACATAAATTTTAAAAGTAACATACTTTGAAGAAACACAGGAGGTCTTTGGGACAGCTGTATTCTGCATTGTCTTAGGAGAAAGAAAGGGTTTGTTGTTATGGCTAGCCAACATCTTAGGGGCAACTGACCCACAAATTTCTCCCAGTGGCAGTGATGGGGTTTTCCACATTAGTGTGTAATACATTCCCCAAACCAGTGTGGCAACTACCTGAGTAGCCTTAGGATCTGAACAGCAAGCATGGGTCGAAACCACGGTGTGCACGTTTAACATGTGATGGTTTCCAGTCAGCAGCCCCTGTGGCTAAGAACAAAAATGCCTTCTCAAGGTCCACTAAAATGCCCTGCAGAGGGCAGATGCTGCTTGTTTTCTGCCTGCAGTAGAGGAGAATATTGACCCAGAACTCAAATCTATACCCAGCTTAAACATTTCACCCATCAGCATGTCTGCGGTCACAAAACACTTCTTCTTTCTGTCACTTCTCGTTCAGACTATTGAGAAGATCATTTGGTGGAATCTGTTTGAGACCCATGTAATATTGACTAGGAGTTAGAAAAGATGATCAGATGTAATAAGCCCAGAAACTACCTTTCAAAATGGACATTTATACTTAAACCAATGTTCCAAGGAGGGGTTTAAATACATCATCAAACTTGTAAAGTGATTCAACACTGCTTGAAATTCTCACTAACCTTAAAACGGATTTTTGGTACTGTGTCATCTAAGATTGTCTGAAACAATCTGTTATTAGCATCACGGCTTGAATCTCTCCCATATGTTCTTTTTTTTTTTCTTTACTTGCTTTAAAGCCCATTTGTATGCCTAATGAAAAATAGACACAATTGTATAAACCATTGTAACATTCATCTTTTTATGCAAACCAAACAGGAATAATGTATAGGATCTACTTCTAATCATTTAGTAAATACACAATAGCATACTATCAGGGTTATTCTTTGTTAAGAGATACTTGTAAATTATTAAAAATAATAATCTCCTAAATCCTGCCTTTCTGTAGATCCCAAATTTTATGAGGACCTGTGGGTAGAGATTAAAGTCCACCTAGTTCCACTGATGTTCTCCAAAACTGCACAATTGAATAAAGTACAGTTAACCTGGAAAGAAGATGCAGGCATATCTGCACATATTTAAAGGGGACAAACATCTCAACAAATTGAAGCTCAAACCCAATGACCATTTCTATTTAATGCTACAGGCATAGTGGCTGAAAGATTTGGGACTAATAGTTTTTGCAAAGAAAAGTGAATTAGACCAGTAGTCTCCATTTAAAAAAAAAAAGCCTCTGAAAGTTATGAACATGAAATCTGGCGGTATATGCATAAAATTTATTCCAAAACTTTATGAAGTATAAAGGAAGGGAAGTGTTTTACACACAACTCAACTCAGTCAATTTAAGGTCTAGGGTTTTCCCCCCTTAAAACTTGGCACTATCTTTAAAAATAAAATAAAGATATTTCAATAATTAGAACAAACTATGAAGGTATTGTGCATTTCTGTTTTATGTAGATAATAAAATATTACTTTAACATAAATATATAAGGATCTCTGCGTTTTTATTTTCCCCACAAGCACAACCAAATGTACCAAAAACAAAGTATTTTTTAAGAGACTGAACAAAAAAATTACATCCCATATAGATTTTGCTCACCTATTCATTTAAAGCTACAGAAAAACAGTTTCCAGAACCTTTTTGCTTCAAAAGAAATAAATATACATTGAGGCAGGCCACTTAAAAATGATATGAAAATATTTCCCTGGGTAGCATTAAAAAAAAGAAAAATAGACAAAGAAACATTTAAACTATTTCTGCATTTCAAAAGACAGATATTAAACATATATACATAGTGGTAAGGTTCAGTGGTAACTTTCATCTTAGTAAACCTATAAGAGTCAGAGAAGCTGTAGATACATCCTCTGAACTCCAGCTTCTGACCTTACCTACTTGGTAATAAGTATCTGAAAATTCATTTCCTCCCTTCACCAGTGGCTATTTGCCCTGCTCTGGATAGCTTCACTAAAGGCCAGTCCCCATACCTCAGGAACGAGCAGCGTGATGTACCCGAAGCAGCTCCGTGCCCATCTCCTTGTGACATTCATTGGGGGAAATGAAATACAGGCAAATAAATATGCCCATTATAAGTCACCATTTATCTTGCAAAAACATTGAAAATGAAACAATCACAGGTGTTTGAAAAGACAATATAAAGCATATTTCCTAAAACCTTAAAGACTAATGAGTGCAATGCTAATCTGATGCTGAACCATAATTTTATGGTAGTGAGACTTTCATTTTTTAAAATAAAAATGTATCTAATACCTAACTGGAAAAAAAAAAACCCCAAACTTTTAAGATTAATAAAAAGTGTTTTCCCTTTTAGCGCCCTTTTGTGCTGATTTTTCTTTTAAATTTTAACTGATCACAGTTTAATGGTATTTATTTTCAATACAGTTACAAGTTTTTTCACCTACACTTTCCAGTAGAGTCTTTTGTGTTTGGAGTTAACCGTTTTCCATCAAGATAAGGTCAAAAATGCACTTAAAACTATTAACAAAGGGGAGAAAGGAAGGATTGAAAATGGCATTTTTTTCCCCCTTCATTTGCCTTCCTTAGTGAAAGAGGGGGGAGAAAGCTGTCCAGGTCAAAGTGGTATATTCTGCAATAAATTACAGGAAAAGAGGGCGTGGGACCCTAAATATGACTTGATAAACAAATGAGCTAGTGAAGACAAAACCTGTCTACTGTGTGGAGATCGTCTGTGTATGCTGTGGGTATTTGTGTGCTAAAAAACACAGCCTTATGCATACACTATTAAGTTCTTGGGTCCTTTTTTAAAAAAAAAAAAAAAAAAAAGCTTATTAGAGAAACAAAGTTTAACTGCTGCTGTCAGCATAAAGAATTCTTCATAATTGTTACTAAAACTGAAGGTAGAGAACTATATAGGGATATCTGAAGATATATACTTCCCTAGTTCTCTTCAAAGTGCCACTTTCTTTCTGCTGGACAACTCTGGAAATATATTTAACCTCCACATTTCCTCTGAGCTCTTTCACAATGGGCCCGCCTGATAAAATGAAGCAGTCAGTCACTCACTATCGATTTTTCTTTTTCTTCCCTCCATAACCTCCCCCAGAAACACTGCCTGAAAATGAAGTTTACTTTGTGGCTCGTAACAACCACCAATGCTTATTTTTATATTGCAAACTGGATTCTTGCCTTGGATAAAGCGGGTAGACCACGCACATTTCCTGAAAGCAGAGAATTGTCTATTTTGTATGAAGCCAATCGTTTTGCTTTGGTAAGAGGAACAAATAGATGTTACACCCTTGTAAGGGGAATCTGAAGGTAACCAAAGTTCACAAACAGTACGAATAAAGGGCAACACAAGAACATTAGAAATGGAGAGAGGCCAAGAGCTGGCTTCAACTCTCTCCGATGAATAAAGCAAAGCAAAACAAAATCCCCCAAAACGGCAATTCCCAAATTAACGGTGGGGAGAAAGAGAAAATATGTTCATGAATTTGTTCATGTAAACTTCAATTTTCTTGCAGTGCAAATTTATGTGGTTAAATTTTGCCTATATCAAAGAACGTGTGTATTTTTTCCTCTTTCCTGATGGGAATCCACATCAAATAAACACAGCAGCATGTGCCAACTCCAAGCATCAGGAAGCTGCGTCTTGTGTTTATCATGGTTTGGTGGATATTTTTTTCCTTTTTGGTAATTTATTTAGTTTTGCCAGGTATTTATCTCAGTGCTTGCCATCTCTCTATCTCTCTCTCTCTTTCTATCTATCACACACTCTCCTCACTCTCTCCAGGAGACACTCCACTCCATTGCCTGGTTACTCGTCTGCAAAGGTCAAAACACATCATTACACCTGCTACCTTTAAAGGATAGTCCAGTGTCTTAGTTGCTTTCCTTTTTCCTTATTTTTTTTTTCTTTTTAAGGGACGGGGAAATAATAATTAAAAATAAAAGAACAATCAGAAGTTAGAGAGGGAACAAGAGGGCCGGGAAAGGGCCAAGGACCGAAGGGGAGGGGGAGCCCCGCGCTCTGCCCCTCCCCCCGCTCGAGTTCACTGGACGGGCGTCTGCACCCCGTGGTGTGGTGGCGTGTCCCTACTCCCCCCGTACACATCCTCGGCGCCCGGCAGAGTCCCTCCGGGAGGGGTCATCCTTTTCTCTTTCTGTCTCCTGTTACAAAACCAAACTCTCACCACCTCCTTCTCCAGCTGTAAGCTGTCCGCGAGGGAGGTGATCTCCTGGGCCGAGGGCTTGGGGCATTTGAGGAAATGGCTCTCCAGAGCCCCCTTGACGCTCACCTCGATGGAGGTCCGCTTTTTCCGCTTGCGCCCTTGCGCTGCGATCTTGTCTATGCTCGTGGGGCTGCCCGAGGACGAGTCCGCCTCCTCCAACCACTTGTTCAACAAAGGCTTCAGCTTGCACATGTTCTTGAAGCTCAGCTGCAGGGCCTCAAACCTACAGATGGTGGTCTGCGAGAACACGTTGCCATACAGAGTGCCCAGAGCCAGCCCCACGTCCGCTTGGGTAAATCCCAGTTTGATCCGCCGCTGCTTGAACTGCTTGGCGAACTGCTCCAGGTCGTCCGAGGTCGGCGTGTCCTCGTCCGAGTGTGGGTCGTGGTGCGCGCCTGGGTGGCCAGGCGGACCCTGCGGGGGCGGCGGGGGCGGCGGCTGCTGGTGCGGGTGCGAGTGCGGGTGGGGGTGGTGGTCGGCATGGTGTGGCTCATCGTGCGCGTCCCGCAGGCCGTGGTGGTGCAGCCCAGCCGGCTGCCCGCCGGCACCCAGCATGCCGTTCACCGTGAAGCTGGGCTGCGAGTAGAGCAAGCCGCCGTTGGACGCTCCCATGGAGGGTGGGAGGTGCGCTGTAGCCGCCGCGCTCCGCCATGCCCCGGGCCCCGGGTGGTGGTTAGCGGCGTGGTGCACCAGATGCGGCGGCCGCTGTTGCTGCTGCTGCTGCTGCTGTTGCTGCTGTTGCTGCTGCTGTTGCTGTTGCTGCTGCTGGTGCTGCTGCTGCAGGGCGCCTGGCCCGTGCAGCTCGTCGCCGCGGCCGCCCTGCTGCACCACCACCGAGGGCTTGATGTCCGGTTGGCCCAGGGGGCTGGTGGACCACGGGGAGCCGTCGCCGCCGCCCCCGCCGCCGCCCCCGCCCCCCCCGCCACCGCCGCCGCCCCCGCCGCCGCCGCCGTGGGACAGCGCGGTGATCCACTGGTGAGCGTGGCTGAGCGGGTGTCCGTTGCTCTGCAGCGCGCCGTAGTCGCCCTGCACCAGGCTCTGCGCTTCGCGGTAGCCCCCCGCGCCCTGCTGCATGCCGCCGGGCGGCTCGGCGTGCACGATGGAGGCGCTGGAGGTGAGCAGGCTGTAGTGGTTAGACGCTGCGGTCGCCATGACTCTCGGAGCCGGACTGAGCGCTCCGGTTAAAGGAGCCGCGCATTTGACAGTTACTTTTTCGCCTCGGGCTCCCTCTCCTCGCTAGCTCTTTCTCCTCTCTCTCCCACAGCGGGCAGCTCCGACGCCCGCTCCGACGCCTTCTGTTGCTGCTCCTGCTATTACTGCTGCTGCTGCCGCCGCCGCCGCCTCCCGCCTGCCCGCCCTCGCTCTCTTTCTCCTCCTCTCCCTCCTTCTCGCTCTCGCTCACTCTCTGACTAGCTCGGCGCTCCCCCCTCTCCCTGCTCTCTCCAGCTCTCTCCCGCTCTCTTGGCAGCGCCGGCTCGCAGCGGCACGCGCCTGGGCCCCGCCCCCTCCGCCCCCTCCCATTGGCTCCGCGCCCTTTGATTTACGTGGATACCGCTAGCAACCTCCCAGGCCGGCGCCACTGATTGGTGCAGAGCTACTCCCTCCCCCTCCCCCGGGCTCGGAGTCCTCCTAGCCCTCCTCCTCGTCCCCTTCGCCTCCCGATTCAGATTCCCTCAGTTCTCACCCCCTCCTTCTTCCTCACCCAGGGCCTCCTCCGCCCTCTCTCGGATGGGCCCCGCCCCCCATCTGTCTCCCAGGCAGAGAAGCCGGGCAGGGGGGCGGTCCCGGTGCTCTTACCGACCACAGACACTTGGAAGACTAGGATTGGGGTTGGGGGCGGGGGCAGTGGTGTCCACTTTCTTTTTCCAGTAGGGCTTTAAGATGGGAAAACGGAGGGGTTAAGAGAAAAGTTGGGTCGCACCCAGGCAGCAGGAGTCGGATTTTTATTCACTTAGGGACAAACACACAGTGTGTATCTCTTAAACCTAGAGCCAAGAGCCAGACTTGTTCCCCTGTTCAACTCTCTTTGCATTCCACGGTTGGAGTTTCAGTGCACAAGTGACTCTTGCTCCAGGGTGTGCGGACACTTCTGCCCCAGTAAAGTTCTTCTCCTTCCCCTCTACCCCGCGGCTGGCACAGGCTCTCTTCCTTTTAGCTTCCAGGCCCAATTGTCTCCCAGTCCCTCGGGGAAAGAACCCCGACAGAAGCAGGCTCAGCCGGCGTCGCGGCTTTTAAGTCACTCCTGTGAAGACTCAGAGTGCTTGCTCTGACAGCGTAGCGGTCTGAACTGAAAACAAAACAAAACTCTAAAAGTCTCTGTCAGATTCACACGCCGGCGCGCGCAGTTTTTGGTTTAGAAAACTAGAAGCCTGCGTGGGCTCCGCCTTGTGCGAGGCTGCCGGAGTGCTGGCGAGGGGTGTGCGGCCTCGTGGGAGCGGCGCAGTCGCCAAAGGCCACCTCGGGAAGCTGCGCAGAGGGGCTGCGTGCGCGATTCCCCGCGCTCCTACCGCTGGTGGGTGCAACTTTTCCGTTAGCCCCTTCGGAAGGAGGAAGAGTGTGTGAAGCAAATGGGCTGATGCCAGGGGAACCTTCCTAATCAGTAACTTCTGTGGGCGCTAGCGGGTGGGGTTAGTCTATGTCTTTGGCGCTGGCCAAAGCTTCCAGCTCAGCTTTTAGCAGTGAACTCCAGAGCACGACTATGGGACCATGCACCCGCAGCGCCGCTCTACGGAGCGCCGGCGCGTCGCGCCATCAGTTCCTTAGCCGCCCAGAGCAGGTGCCGCCTGCGAATTTCCGAGCCTGCAAGCCCCGTAGCTAGAACCCGGGCGCCAACCCAGCCTGGAGCGGCGTGACCGCCACGCAGGGCCGGGTGTGTACATGGGCGCTGTAAAGCGAAATCAACAGTTACTGCCGGGAAAGGAATGACAGACCCCAGGGAACCTGGATCGCCTCCCCACCTCTCCCCTGGCTCTATCGCTGGTTTTGCCGGCGGTCGTAGGCTTGAGAGGGCAGCCAAATCAACGCTCAGAGGGAGCATTTTGGGGCCTCTGAGCATCTGAATCCAGACAGCAGACTGGAGCGGGCCAGAAAATTCATCATGACTAACAAGGAGCCATGCTCTTTGGAGAGTGGCTGAGCTGTTTATAAATCACCACGTTGAGCACCCGCCCGGGCAAGACGCTTTGGCTGAGAATTTCCACGTGTCCTGTGTTTATGAGCGTGTGTGTGGGAGAGAAATGGATAGGGGAGGGGCGAGCCCACAGGCCGCCAGCAGGACGGACCTGCACCCCCACAACGCGCGCACCCGCGCGGCGAGGCGAAGCGAGGACACACACAGCGTGTCGCTCCGTCCCAGCGCAAGCGCGGGGCCACTCTGGCCGCGCGCCTGGGGGCTGCTAGGAATCCCATAACTTTGTCCAGCTAGGAAAAAATGAAAAAGTCCGAGCCTCAGCGCGCAGACTCAGTGGCTGGTGCCCGGGGCTCCTCAACCGCGAGCCAAGGGGCTGGGTGGCGGGCAGAACCGCCTTCTCCCTACTTCGGCCCTGCGTCCCCTGTGCTAGGCGCGTGACTTTCCCTGGGCCTTGGGGAGCGCACAGACAGCCCGCCAGTCGCATCTTCTCCTGACACGTCGCGCCTTTCTTTTCTCGGACCTGGGAGCTCAGAGCTCCCACGGACAGAAGAATCCAGCCCTGGGGAAGGGCCGCGTCCGAGTGCTAAGCAGCTCGTACTTCTCCCCCACCTTTCTGGGGCAGGTGTCTGCTTTTCTCTGGATTTAATTTCACATTTCTCGAGGGACAAGGCCTTCTGCAGCCCATAGGATGATACACTCGAGAGAAGAATGAAGTTTCCAAATACATCTCCGAGAGAACTAAGGCGGCCTGGCTCTGAATCAATTGAAAAGTTCCTCCTCCTCTTATCTTTCTCTCCACACCCCACCCCACCCCCCGCCCTCCTCCCCGCAAAGGGCGCTAGTGTGAGAGGACAAGCTTAGGCTGCACGTGTACATCAAAACTTCCTGTCTGCCATAGGACATCACCGGCGATTAATGCTGAGATCCTTCCCACGTTGACTTCCCAGGTCTCCACTCCACCCTCCACCCCCGTCTCATTTCGCTGGCGGCCGAGGAGCCGAAACGTTCCCAACAGGGTTTAATATACCCAATAAATCCCCGGGAGTACACAAAGCAATAGCCTACCCAGGGCCTCAGTCTCTGCACCCCACCCCCACCCCCGAGCGCGGCCAATCGCCAGGCGGGCCAGGCTGGGAGCACACCACAGCTCTGAGCACCACCTCCCCACGAGCTACCGCCGCCTCCCCTCCAGGCGCCCGGGGCCCGGTTGGCGCGAATGCCGGGTTCCGAGCACCCTGGGATTCCTGGTCTGCCTCCCAACGCGGCACCTTTTTGGGGCGCCTGAAACCTGAGCTCTCGCAGGTTTTAGGTCCAGTCGGGGGCCTCTCCACTGGTTCCTCCCCCACCCCGTGCTCTCGGGGCCCATTCTTTGGGCTGACCGTGTCAGGGCAGAGTCCGCGCGTCTGCCTGCCATTCTCCGCCCGCATAAAAGCACGTTGAAGGTGTCTCGGGCAGACACCTCCAGGTTTTGATTCAGTTCATTCCCTTTCACTGTTCAAAGCAGCTGTTCAAATACACAGACTGCTTACGTTGACGTGGAGAGGATTTCAAACAACGCTAAAATGCTTTGAACTGACAAGGTGTCTTGATATCTCCCTCACTCCAGCACAGCTCCTCGAGATCACTCGCTAGGACAATGGCTGAGCAGGCGGTTCATGCGGGCCTCGCCGCCTCCGGGCGCGGACTGCCCGGTGTCCTAAGCCCCTTCCGCAAGGACAGGATGGAGGCACCTGTGGGGAGCTGCTGGCACCACCCCAGCTTTTTCTCCCAGGTCCGGAAGAACCTCTACTCAGTCAGTACCCTGAGCTGGACTTGTCTGAAGAAACGGAGCCGACTCCCTCTTGCCGGGGTGCGCTGAGTGGAGGGGAAACATCCTAGAATAACAGAACTACACCAAAAAGACATCCATGTTATCTCTCACATTTTCACACTCCTCGAGATAGTGAGCTCGACCTGGGTCTTAGTAGCACCTAGCACCTTGACAAAACCCCCCAAATTTCCACCTGAGTAACAGTTATGGGGTCAGTCCATGCACTGTCACTTGAACTCTAATTTATTAACTCTTCCGTCTAGTAAACACATTCGCACCATATATAAAATAGCATTTATTTATTTCTATATACCAGGAGTTGACAGAAAACCCACCATGACCACTCCCATACATTGAGCTGGAGGCACACAATTACTAAAACAGAGTTGAAACGGTATTCATTTGATCTTAATTTTTTCTTATTTATGTAGTCCCAGGATAATAGGAATCAGGAAACGAAAGAAAGTAGTAAGAATTTTCTTAGGAGATGGCCATTGGGGGAGTGGAGGTGGCAGCTGGTTTAAACCTAGGTAAAACTAGAAAAAGAAACTGTTTCTTTTTTCATATATCCACCTTGGAGGATCATATTTGAATGTCCCTACTCCTCCTCCTCTTTTTAAAAAGCCTTGTCTCAGTCATTCATTCCTGTGCTTCCTGCTCTTCTGCTAGACCCCAGCAGCTGTTTGATTTGGTGAGACCCCCCTCCAACCTCTGAGTGGAACTTCTTTACTAAGGGCCTGCAGAATGTCAAAACTGAGGTTCCGGCTTCAGATCTAGAGCTTTGAACAGCCAATCCACACAAAAAGGCAGCTGGCTGCTTTAATGAAAACTGCCATAAAGCTTCAAGAACTTCAGCCTTGGGGGATGCATTTATAAGGAACATGGAAAATGCATTTCCAAGTTGCTGGTTCTTGGGAGAGACATAATAAACATTTACCAAAAAAAAAAAAAAAAAAAAAAAGGGACAGAACTTATTATCTTTAATTATGCAACAGCACATTTTCTCCTGAAGCAATAAAGCTTCCATATGAATTTGTATGTTACTATCTATACCTACATTTTGCAAATTCCTAAATGTGCATCTGTCCTTATGTCATAAAAGGTCTTGAAGAATGAAAAGTTTTCTGAAAGTTGAAACTCCCCTATGTCATATGCTTGGCAACTCTGGCCACACATCACATACAAAAATTCTATTTTACCTTCATTACTGTGTAAACCAGTGAAATGTAATGTTCTTAATTCAGTATTTGAAATAAAATTATCTGTATTTATAGATATTATCTTACCCTTTTTCATCAAGTTATAAATTTTATCATTAAAAACAGTCCCCCCTTTGTAGTCTGCAAGTGAATATTTTATAGACAGGGATGGCTTGAAGACATCTAACACCATGTCACCCAGATAGTCTAGCTGTTTCAAGGATTACTTTAAGTAATTTATCAAAGGAAGCTTGCTAAATCCTGAGTGGTAAATATGAGGCCTTAGGAGGGAGAAAACATAAAGAAAGCATTCCATCAGTGTGTAAGATAAATTCTGTTTGGAGGAGTTAATATAGCTTGTTTATATGAAATCTCAGAAACAGAACAAAAAATCTCAGAAACAGAACAGGAGACAATTGGTGGCTTCTAGTTTGCTTCCCGCAATTTCACTTTCAAAGGACTAACAGTTAAATGACCTCTTAACAATGGAGCCTAAAGGTGTCTGTGTGTGTGTGTGTGTGCGCGCGCGCGCGCGTGTGAGTGTGCGCGCACACGCACAGACAGGCTAGCTCGCGTTTTCTCCCCCTAGCCTTAAAGCAGGTGGATGGCTGGCCACCAGTAGGGGATGACAACTCTTTGATAAATTAAAGTGATTTCAACAGAAACCTCCTTAGCTCTAAAGCATTTGGAAATGTACTGAGATGAAGTTCTTGCTGGAGCTCCTGGCTTCTCTCATCCTCTGGAGGAATTTTCGAAGAGGAAGGCAAGCTACGGAGGAGTGCACTAACATACACCTGCGCACAGGGGCGGGCTGGGCAAGTGGGAGGAGGGTGTACTCAGCTATTTCACTGAAGCCATTTCCAAGGGCTAGGGCTGTTGCTCCAGCCCTGGGATAAACAGGCTGTATTTGGTTGAAGTTGGACTTCAGTTCTCTTATTCTGCCTGCACACAGCACGAATGCAAATCCTTCTGAAGTGCACAAGTGCACTTAACAATTGTGTCGTTAGTGTCCGGGAGGACGGAGGGGGGGGAGGGGGGAAGGAGGGACGGGAGGGAGAGCAGGTGGTGCACTGGCGGGAGAGATGCTTTTCTGGAGAGCAGTTAACCACAGCCGTAATAACTGTGGGCCAGAATCTTCTGCTAGGTCTCAGAGTTTCGAATCTGTCATTCTAGACAGCTTTTGAACATCATAAAGTTAGGGATGATTGTATTTTTAAAGACAGGTTTCCAGAATTTGGGTCCTGGGAACATAGGGGCAGAAGTTGGCCGGAAGAGGAGGCAGGAAGAGGAAGCCTTAGGTAGATTGGAGCAGGGAGACCTCCTGGCTCCTCTTGTCTTTTCTGAGAGTTTTCGATGGTAATCTAGGGCAGCCGGGTCCCAGCATTAAATGCAAAATAGGAAAACAGAACACGGCCGAGTCATAGGCCTGATCATATTAATGCCCTAGGTCAGAGGGAGAGGATAATGAATAGGCACGGAGCTCAGTTCGTGGAAGGGAACTTAATTAACCTTGGGAGAGTGAAAGAAAGTCAGAGATCATGCCTAGTACTTCGGTCTGGGGTGCTTATATTAATATATGTGTGTGTGTATGTGTGTGTGTGTGTGTGTGTGTGTGTTGGCCGGGGGAGAGGTGTAGTCTGCTCTATGCATTTTTCTAATATATATATTTTCTAACCCTGGAAAAAGGTGGAGTTTGTACTCCTCAGGGCCATCCAAACACCCACACAGTGCCCGCAGGGAACTCCCCTGCGGGAGCCCCCGAACTCGGTAGTGAGGTCCTGTGTCCTAGCCTCGGCCCGCGTGGGGGATCAGTGGGGGTAGAAAGCAAGAGCTAAGGCTTCCCAGCGCCCTGGCCTGACCCGGGGAGGGACTGCTCTGGAAAGGATGAAGGTGGGGGTGGTGGGGAGGGATGTTCCGTGGTCGAAGAGCGCCCAGGCAGGTCCTGGCTGGGATCCGGGGGAGGAAGACGAGGGCGAGAAGCAGGAGGCCGGGCCATTGTCCAGGGAGGGCGCATTTTTGTCCGGATGCTGCTGGTTGCTATAGCGAGGAGGGAAATCCAAACAGAAAGGCTCAGTTCGCCTCCCTGGGGCCTGGGAGCAGCCCTCCCTCCTCTCAACCAAAATAAAAGTGCCGCCTGGGGCCTGGCACCCTTTCCCTGAGAGCCGACTGCTGGCTTGAGGAGAAGGACCCGGAGGACCCGGGCACTGAGCAAGGGAAGGGGGGCAGGCCCCGCGGGGAACGGCCAAGCAGCTTACTGCTGGAGCGAGCGGAAAGTCCCAGCTACTCTCCCCCTTTCGTCCCCCGGCCCAACTGTTTTCCTGCCCCTATTTTGTTTAGGAAAAATCCCACAACTTTCTCCAACTTATGCCTTCCCAGTGGTTGAAACCCCTTGTCCGCTGGGCTGATGGCAGCGATTCCGCATTGAAGGCGCGGTCCGAGGAGAGGGACCCGCGCGCGGCGCCGGCAGTGTACAGAGGAGCGGCAATACCAGCGGCGGAACGGCCTGTTAGGAGAGTTTAAAAATCAAAGGAAAACCTTACTAGAAAGAAGTGTAGTTGCAAATTTCTCACATTTAAGAGACTCTTATTTTGCAGTAGGCTTTTTTTTTTTTTTTTTTTTTTTTTTTTTTTTTTATGTCTTGCTATTCAACTTTGAAAACAGTGTGTGAAGGGAAGGTTGCAATGAAGGGTTTTTTGTTTTTTGTTTTTTTTTTTTTACCGCTTATAATTTCTCCAATAGTATAGCTCAGAAGAGTGAGGAGGAAAACAATAATATTTAGTTAATGGTGAGTTGTTAGTTTCAGAAAATTTTGAGTTTGTTCTTTTAAAAGAGGTTATATAGTCTGCTCTATCTCAGATAATGAGCTAAGATTTTATTTGTAGGGACAAGTTATCTATACCAGAAGGACATGGATAGTTGAAACTTGAAAAATTGATTCTCTGTTACTCTCCTGTGACTTTGAAAGCCCCACCACACTATCTCTCTTTGTTTCTTTCTGTCTATCTTTTGCCTAGAAGCAGCATGAAAAACTAGACAGAAAAACTTTTATTTGACCTTAGGAAGCCATTTGAAAGGCATAGTCAAAGCATTTTTTTACATCTTCCATTTAAAATATATGCTTTCCTTTCCAATGACAAATTCCTTTTTTAGAAAAGTTATAACTTTGTAAGAAGTCTCTTAATTCACGATGACATCCACATTTTTAAAAAAATGCTTGAAAGAAATCATGTTAATGAAGAGAACATTTGCAGTAATTTGGAGGTAATTATCAGAACCACTACATATTCGCAGAGGCTTGAACAATACGTGTTCAGAGAAAAGCAAAACACATTATTTTAATAGTCTGATATGCAAACTATGGACCGTTCAATTATGTGGCTTAATAATGCATACATGATGTGATCTTGTTATTGGGATGGGTAGGTTTGTGGTGAGTCACTCCTAAGACCAAGAGTGCTCTCATATCCAGTAAAATCCATTGCCATGGATCAGGGGCCCATGCCAAACTACATTTAAGAGAATAAAAATTAATGACTGAGAATTTGAGCGTTAAATTAACATTAATTATATGACCTGCATGCTGGAAAGATTAAATTTCTTATGCCCTAATTAGATAACGTCTCTTCATACATCAAACAATTTCTATTTTTATTTCCAGGTTTCAGGAATACAATGCAAAGTGCTGAGAGGCAGTAGTTGAGGATTTTCCTTCTCCCAAGTCAGAGTTTGGGGGTCTCTAGCCACCATCTTCACTGTTTTCCTTTCTTTCCTTGACTGCATCAAAACAGGAGGTCATATTATTAGAGAATTAAGCTCATTCTCCACCTTGCACTAACAATGATAACTGGAGAGCAGGGAGTTGGTGGGTGGTCCACAGGTAGACCTGGAACATTAGAGGGACCTTTTACAGCTGTCCCAAAAAGCCTAGGTCACCAGTCAATGTCTCAGTCCAGGAAAATTAAGCGGCAAGACACCTGCAAGTAACGCCCAACCAAAACGCACCACACACTCGTTTCCAGTAGAAACGTCTAAGCTAGAAATGCAAGGACGAAACTTGATCCAAAGTGTGTTTGGAACAGAAAAATTATTTTCTTGGGGGGCATGAAGGACACACAACCAAGAGCCAAGACAACAGTATTCATTTCCTTCGTGAAGAGGTTTACTACAGGTTTGTCAGCCATTTCCTCAACAGTGCCCTGACATTTAGAAATCTCACAATACTCTGGCCCCAGGCGCCCATGTCGGCGCGGCCAGCTCAGCATCTGCTTGACTCTGTCTGGGATGAGCACAGGGCAGGCCTTGGCCACCAGTAGGGAGTGAGAGAGGTTGGAGGGGATGTCTCCTCAACTTGAAAACCTGTTGCTGATGGAGAGGGAGCAGGGAAAAGGGAGAAGTAGGGAGGAGCAGTACCTCCTCCCACCAGGATAGGTGGTCTGTGGTGGCATTTTCCTTCTCCCATTTCCTAAGTTGCCACTTGGGGTACCCGGGCTCCGAAGAAAGCTGCCAAATGGGCTCGATTTGGAAACTGCGCAAAGACTTATATTCTTGAGATTAGGATTCAGAGTTTCCTCCTAGATATACAGTGTGGCCCCAGTCCTCTCTCACATTCCCCGCGCTGCCTGCCCCTTCGTCCTAGCCTCACCTTTCCTAGGGACAGCAAAGAATGCGGGGACCTTTCGGACAGCTGCCCTGAACTTTGGGCGGGACCGGCGGACCAAGATTAAAACCTCAAAGCGGGCGATTCTAAGTCACTCAGAATAGAGTTTTCACGTGTCAGTGTTTCAATTCAGCCACTTTCAGGCTTCTGGAGAAAAGGGCAGGCGTGCGTGAGCGCGAGTCGAAGTGTTCGTAAATAGTGACTTTCAAGGCAGGGAAAGGGGAGTGTTAGCAAAGTTAGCAGATGCGACAGAGACGGGGTGGCGGGCGGCCTCTGCGTGCAGGTTTTCCATTCCTTGGGGCAGTCCGCAGGTGGAGGGAGGGTCGCCCCGGGGGGAATGCGGGGGATGACGGGAAGGGGTTCTGGACCGGGAGACACTCTCCGAGGCGCCTGGCCGGACGGCTCCTGCAGCTGCCGGCTCGCCCCTGGTCCTCCGCTGTCTGCCCCACGGCAAGAGCCAGCGTCGCACGGCCACTGCGCACTGCGGAACGCACGCTCTGACTTGGCAGTTACTTCGCGAACTCCAAGATCAAGTGGAATCCGATCTCGGGGTTGGAGTGGACCTGAAAGTTAGTCAGCCCTGTATTTGAGGCTGGAAAATTTCCGCCCCAGTTCCCTGCGGAGCCTCGAGCCCTGGGATTGCGGGGACGGGGAGGCGGGGCGGGGCTCCGAGGCCCGGAGAGGCGCCTGCACCCAGTCCTGCGAGAGCCAGGGGCTTCTGGAAAGCCTGGAGACATTTGAAACTTGGCGCGCGCTCTCTCCCTACCACGCTGCCTCTCCACTTTGAAGGGGTTCCGAGGGGAGGGCCTAAGGATTCAGGGTAATAAAGGTGGAGGAGAGTGAAAACGACTAGAAGATAGTCCTGCCTTCCCGAACAATACATAAACCTCCCTAAGAAGACTGTTTTGGCAAGGGAAACGCCTCTCCTGGCAGGTCCACAGAATCAAAACGTCGCAGCTGTTGTGGCAGGAACTTTTCAGCCCCGCTACTTGGGCAGAGAGAAGCCTCCGCTAGCTCCCCACAGCTCCATCCCCTCCTCTCTGCAGCTCTGTTTGAAGTGTTTCTCCTTTTCTCAGACCTGCCCCCTACCAACCCCCGCGTCCCTGAGAGCGTGCCTTTGCTCCAAATGGTTACTCCTTTTAGAAATTGGAAAATCAATACTAGTTTAGCCTCTTCCGTGAGACGATGCACTGTCGAAACTCACAGGGAGGGAACCCGCGCCATCTGACTCTTGGGTGGACCAAAGTAATGCCCTTGCCCCTGGATAATTTACATAGAAATTTACAATGAATAATGTTCTTGGGCGCTCCTGAAAACATGCTGTGGCTAGTGGCATTATTATAAGCCCCAGGACACACTTCTTAAGTATTCTCTAGTCGTGGTTGAAGTTTGGTTAAATGATTGATCAGAAGTTTGCACCGTGGGTGTTTATTCTTCCTGTTTTCTTAAACCGCGTCTTGGATGGTTTCCTGTCAGTTTTCAGATGCCATTTGCAGCACAAACAGATTTCATATGCCTACTGCAGATTGTCTTCAAAGTTCTAGTTTAAAGAGCATTATGTAAGCCTCTCTCTATTTACATAAGAGCTTTAACTCAAACCTCTCAGAAAACCATTTAGTACCAATGGAAACCCGTGCAGGGGAGCAGCATAACCGACCTGTATCTTTATGACACTTTCAAAAACAGCAGTAGTTCATTCTTTCCGTGTGTGTGGGGGGGTGGGGGGAGGTCGGGAGTACTTGCATTTTTATTCAACTTGGTTTTGTATCATTTGACTATTATTCTTAAGCTTAATTCAGTCAGTGGGGACTTTTATAGGAGACACTTTTTTATCTGTGTGGTCGGCACTTATCTAGACCACAGAGATGGCCCTGTCTCCCTTCCTCAAGTTGAATCCCAAATGTGAGAACAAATGTCTTTTAGTTAATAGAATCAATTAAGTATAATTTTTACTAAAACTACTAAAAGGATTCCTGAATAATGCTCATTGTAAGCCAAAGTCAAGCAATAATAAAATATATATAATAAAGTTTCCTTTAAAACATTTTTTTTACCACTTTTACTCTCTTCCCATTCCCCTTCCCATACATAACCACTTTTATTTGTTTAAATGGGTATCTATCTCTCTTCCTTCTTTTGTTCCTTCATTCTTTCTTTCCATATTCTTACTAAGCTTTATATATATATATATAAAATAGGAATATAATATATATATATATAAAAATAGGAAAGGGGTCTGAAGAGATAGGAAACTTAGTTATAAGGAATTCGAAATTGTGATAGTTTAAAGAAGGCCAATATCTTGCCCCACCTCACATGGGACACTAGTTTTCAGGTATTGTTTTATCTTTGTTATTGCGTTAGCTGAAAAATAAGTCACTTAGACATTGGCACTTAAATGTCATTAGAAAAGATCAACAAGGGTCTTGCAGACTTCTTTGCATAACTGTTAGACCATTAAAAGCTGGAAATACTTCAAGAGAATTCTTAGAGTCTAAGATTCTTCCTGGTGACAGTCTTATATTTAAATGACCTACCATCTCCTTGCAGACTCAAGACTGATGCCATTCTTCAGCCATGTCTCCAACAAGGAACTTCTTTTGTTGAGAAAAGGGACTAGATTTCCAAACATTCTCTCATAGGTTGCCTGTTCTAAGATAAAATTAAATGGTGGTACAGGTAGTGTTGTTATAAAGAGAAATTGCAAATTAGACACGTTGTGCCTGGAGTGCACCATCACCTTCCAGCCCTTTCCTCACTCTTCCTATCAACCTGGCCACACAGGTTCCAGACCTACCCTTTGGGACATTTCAACCCATACAGATTCCTTCCTCTGAGGGACTCCTTACTATTGCCTTACCTGTTGTCATCAATCAGATAGGTAATAAGGTAATCAATATGAGGTGTTAAAAAATGATAAATGCTAGGAGTCATTTGCCTTTATCTGAAAAAAACTTGGAGGGTCCATGCTATAGGCCCAAAACAATGTATCTCAGTAGTGTAACTGGAATTTAAGACTGTAGTTGGCAGATGGAAAAGATATTTTAGGCAGGAGGAATTTGCAGCATTCCTAAAATATAGCCACATGGCCATGAGTCACCTTCTTTGTCCTCTCTTAAAGACCAACTCTACCTCTGTGAGCTACTCAGATACGAAATTTCTACTGTAAAAATAATGTCATTGAATTTTTATTAGTAATTGTGCAGTGTTGGAAAAGTTGTAATGCGATTGGTGTTGTACTGAAGAATTTACTTCTTCTAGTAATAGGTTCAACTGATCCCATTCTGGGGAGAATGATCCGTGACTGGCCAAAGAAAGTACTGCACAGTGTAGGATTGGTTTAGGAAGGGCACATGACCTAAGCAGACCAATCAAGGCAACTCAACATTAGCCTCATAACTTTGGCCAGAATAGTGAGGGAAGCGGAAAACTAGTTAAGCTCTGGTTACCTTATAATACTAAGGTATATAAAGTATAAGCCTGAATCTTCTAGGAGTTCCTGTTGTGAAGACAATGTGCTTGAGGAAAACCATTGCAGAGAAAAGCAAAAGACAGAGAAAGATAAGATATAATTGAACCACTGGATTCATCGTACTTAAAGTGTATTCTTGGACTATTAATTATTTATTTATTATTATTATTTTTTAAGACAGAGTCTGGCTCTGTTGCCCAGGCTGGAATGCAGTGGCATGGTCTTGGCTCACTGCAACCTTCTGCTCCTGAGCTCAGTGTCCTCCCATGTCAGCCTCCTGAGTAGCTGGGACCACAGGCATGTGGCACCATGCCTGCCTAATTTTATTTTTATTTTTATTTATTTATTTATTTTTTTTGTAGAGACAGAGTTTCACCATGTTGCCTAGACTAGTCTTGAACTCCTGAGCTCAAGTGATCTGCCTGCCTCCGCTCCCAAGGTGCTGGGATTACAGGCAACAGCCACTCCATCAGCATGAATCAGGGTTATTAATACTTTAAAGTTTGGAGGAGGAGCCCCAAGGAGCGAGCACTCACCTCTGAAGAGGGAGTGTTACTCAGCTAGTGCTAGTAACGCCAGGTGAGAAAATTGGTCTTGAAGAGTTGAGGCTGAAACCTCAGGAGGCATTGCCAGCTATTGCTGGTGTTTCTTATGGGGGCAGGGTATGATGAGACTGCTTCTGGGAGTGCCAAATAGAGTTGGAGATGGAAAGATATTACTGCTGCCAGGATAAAGTATCATTGCTCTGGTGACACTGACAGGAAGAGCAAGCAAATAAAAACGAACAAGTCCCCCTCTGCCCTCTCCTCTGTCTTCCAGTTTCTCTCTACACACTCTTTTTGACAGAATTTAACAGGGGCTCAGCTAACAAAATAATCTGAAGAATTCCAGGTCTAGTTTCACAAGGCAAGATCTAGAAGGGGGAAATTTAGAGCTGAAGGACAACAGCTTAATAATATGCTTGTACACATATCAGAAAAAAACCTTTTGTCCAATAACAACTTTGTACTTCTGTTTAGTAAAATGCAACTATCCTTCAGAAGATGGTCTCACTCTCTAGCTTCCCTCCCCAAGAGGAGACTCAAGTTTTCCATAGGTGTTGTTTTCATATATGGACCATTAGTCACCTAAATAATGAATTGGTGTCAATTTTACCACCACCAACACTCCTTATACAACACAATAGAGAGAAAAAAAGAAATAGAAATACATGTGATAAGTAAGGAAGAAAATATGTGTAGCTGCTACTGCCCATGTTTCTAGAATTGGTCACAAGACTATAGTTAATTTTCGTAACCTTCTTTGTCCACTAACTGGTCTATATTTCTTTGGCTTTCAGCCATCATTTCAGCCTGTTCTTTACCTGGCAAAAGCCCCATACTTCTGAGGTTTTAATCCTCAGTTATTCTGTCTTTTTTTGATTTCTTTAGTATTCTTTTAACTTTTAGTCTTACAAATGAAAGTTCTGAGGGGCATCTCAGTGAGTCCTCTGGTTTTTCCTCCACCTGTATTATATAGCTGTAGCCAAATTCTCCTTGCTAACCAGGATCAACCACCACAGTCATTAGAGTAATCCCCTTCTTTGCCTATTGGCTCAGTGGCATGAGGATCCTAAAATAGGTGACAGTCTCAACTTTCAGTTCAATGGAACAATTGTTATGTCTCCTTGTAGAAGTTTTCCTTCTGTGGGAATTAGAACCTCTAAACCAGAAGAACACCAACTTGTGGGGAATGGAAAGCAAAACTTCTGCTAGTGGGTTACAGATGGAATAGTGACACTGACTACTAGACTCCTGCATTCTGGCCATGGGAGAAACCGCACCATATGTTGGCCACTGATTTAAAGCATATGATGGCATTTTATAAGACATAGCCCCAAACTTTTAGGATATTCTTAACTGGAATGATAATGATTCCTCATAGATCATTTTATCATTTTGTCAGTCCAGTGTATAAGTGATGGGATACTGTGATACGACCAGTGAATTCCATGGACATAAATTCATTATTGTACTTCTTTTGTTGCTGTGTTAAGGTTTTTGGTCAAAGGTAATATTGTGTGGAATTAAACAATGTTGCACAGAATATAGTGACTTAATATTGTGTGGAATTAAATGATGTTGCACAGAATATAGTGACTTAGACTTTCTATAAGTCCATGATGGTTGTGCTGTTGGAAGCAGTGAGAGAAAAGAGAAGGAAAATCCATTTCTAGACTACCTGTACATTACAGTTGGAATGAACTGCTATTGTATACATGAGGCAAGGAATCCAGTGTAATCAATATACCACAAAGTAGCTGGCTACTATTCCCAGGGAATGGTGTCATTTGGGGACTTAGCACTGGTCTCTGTAGTTTATGCATTTTGCAATGGCAACCAAAGATCAGCCTTGATGAAGAGAAGCCCACGCTGTTGAACAAATGCATAGTTTCCACCCCTGCTATCATGACTGCATTGCACATTCATTCAGCAAGCACCTGAGTGGCTAGGGAAGAGGCTGCCTGGTATTTACAAAACATCTCATTTTTAAAACTCGATCTTGATTATTGAGAGCCTTATCTGCAGCGGATGCCTTTTGGTGAACATATGTCTGCACTCCATGTGGAATCTATTCACAAATATCTTCCTCAGTATTTCTTGTCGTTTGTGTTCTGATCTTGTTCTTAACCATCAAACCTAACCAGTGGTTATTAGCCACTGCCTATGAATCAGTGTAGATCTATATTTCTGGCTGTATCCAGTCCTGAGAAAGGAGGTGATACACTTTGGATGTTTGTCCCCTTCAAACCTCATGTTGAAATGTGATCCCTAATGTTAGAGGTAGTGCCTAATCGGAGGTGTTTGGATCATGGGGTTGAATTCCTCATGAATGGCTTGGTGCCCTTCCTATGGTAATGAGTGAATTCTCATTCTATTAGTTGCCATGAGATCTGATTGCTAAAAAGCCTGGCACTTCCCCACTCTTTCTTGCTTCCTCTCCTTCTCTTGCACCCTCTCCCTTTGCCTTCCACCATGATTGTAAACTTCCTGAGGCTTCACCAGAAGCTGAGCAGATGTTGGTGCCATGATTGTACGGGCTGCAGAATCATGAGCCTAGTAAACCTCTTTTCTTTATAAATTACCCAGCCTCAAGCATTCCTTTATAGCAATGCAAAACAGACTAACACAGGGGGCAACCAAATGCCCCTCTAATTTCTTTCTTCTAGAAGGATTCCCCTTCCCCACTGTCTTTCAGGGACACTCCTGATTAGGGCTATTATGTTGCAGGTGTTTACTTATAAATGCTCCATGCCCATTCAGAATTTCCCTGTATTTAAATCAAAGTCAACTGATTAGAAATCTTAATTATATCAGCAAAACCCATTTACCTTTGCCTTATAACATAATCATGAAACTGATATTCCATCACATTCAGAGGTCCCATCCACAGTGAAAGGGAGGTTACATCACCCTAACATATTATCATCCTATTTTTAATAACATTTTCACTCTACATTATGTCTTTCATATCCATCTATTATTTTAAATATTTATATCTATTTTGCTGAATCTAATTGCCGCATAGTTCCTCATTACAAACATCCACCATGGTTTACTTCTCTCAGTTATGAGCATTCAGCTTCTATTAATAACTTGTTGTCACTACAAATAATTCTACAATAAACAGATTATTGTATGTTCCTTTCTGAACATATGTAATAGTTTTCTCTCTATATATATATATTGAGATATCCAGGGGGATTTTTTTTTTTTTTTTTGCATTGCAAGGTGTTCAAATACTTAATTTGTCTGAATAGTGTGCCAAATTGTTTACCCAAATGGGTACACAGGTCTACATTTACACCAGCAGTGTATGGTGATCCCTGTATCCCAGGGAGGCAATGTGATTTATTGTTCAACTGGGGACGCTTTTGACAATAAAAGCTGGTGCTAATAATTATGCTGAACAACAAGTGTAAACCAGGACTGTCTCAGACAAATTGGCATGTATGGCTACCTTGCTGTATCCCCACATCCTTGCCAAATTGTTGCTGTCCATTTTTCTAATTTCTGTTAGGCAAATAGGTATGAAGGTGTATCTCCCTGTTATTTTATTTTGTTTTTCTCTCATTATGTTTGAGAATCCTTTTGTATGCTTTCAAGGCTGTGGCAGTTTATTTTCTTTAAATTACCTCCTTATACTTATTGTCCATTTTTCTTTCGTTGAGATTGCTAAAGACATTTTTTTATATTCTAGAAATTAGTAATTATCAATTGTAAACATTGGTGGTATAATCACCCTTTCTACTTCTGTTAACATTATCCAAGATATCCTTTATCGAACAGAAATCTTTAATCTTAATGTAATCACGTGCATCAGTGTGGTAGATACAGTGATGTATGGTTCAAATCCCTCTTCAAAGAGAGATTTGTTACCTTGGCTAGTGGAGGTACTATTTGCAGACAGACTTTAGTTCTCAGCCACGAATTGTCTCAGCTGGATACCCAATTCTATTCTATTAGTCTACATGTTGATCCTTATGCCAGCACCATACTATCTTGATTACTGTAGCTTTGTACTGTAAGTTTTATAATTGGAAAGTGTAAGTTCCCCAACATTGTTCTTTTCAAGATTGTTTTGGATATTCTTCATTCCTTGCAATTCCAAATGCATTTTAGAATCAGTTTGACCATTTCTAAAAATATATGCAGTCAAAATTTTGATAGAAATTGAATTGAATCTACCCATCAATTTGGGAAGTATTGCCATCTTCACAATATTGTCTCCCTATCCATAAACATGGGATATCTTTTCATTTATTTAGGTCTTCTTTAATTTCTTTCAACATGTTTTATAGTTTACAGTGGACAAATCATGCACTTTGGTTAAATTATTTCTAAATATTTTACTGTTTTTGGTGCCATTGTAAATTAAATTATTTTCTTAATTTCATTTTCAGATGGTATATAGAAATGCAACTGATTTTTAAATGCAATTATGAACCACATAATATTATTTAGGTCAATGTTGGACTGCATATACAATGATGGTCCCAGAAGATTATAATAGAGCTGAACAATTTCTATTGCCTGGTGATGCCATAACCATTGTAATGTCATAGTGCAATCCATTACCTTTTCTACGTTTAGATATGATACACAAATACTTACAATTGTGTTACATTTGCCCCTACACTATTCAGTAGAGTAATATGCTGTACAGGTTTGTAGACTAGGAGCAATAAACTATACCATCTAGAGTAGATGTATAGTAGGCTATATCATCTAGGTTTGTATAAGTACACTCTATGATGTTCACACAATGAGAAATCATCTAATGATGCATTTCTCAGGGTGTATCCCTGTCATTAAGTAACCATGACTGTAATTATTTTATATGATCTTGTATCCTGCAACTTTGGTAAACTCATTTATTAGTGCTACAGTTTTTTCTTGTACATTTATTATGGTTTGTACATATAAAATCATGTCATCTGTGAATAGAGATAGTTTTATTTGCTCCATTCCAATATGGATAGTTTTGATATATTTTTTCTTTTTTTTCCTAGTTGCTGTGAATAGTACCTTCAGTACAATGTTGAAGTGGTGAGAATGAGTATCCTTGCCTCATTCTTGATCTTGGGGGACAAATTTCAGCCTTTTATTGCCAAATATGATGTTAGATGTGTGTTTTTAATAGATGTTCTTTATCGGATAGAGAAAATTCCCTTCTATTTTTTTTCTGTTTAATGTTTTTATCTGAAAGGGTGTTGGATATTGTCAAATGATTTTTTTAAATGTTCATTGAAGTAATCATGTAATGTTTTTCCTTTATTCCATTATTGTGGTGCATCAGTTGATTTTCACATGTTGAACCAACCTTGCATTCTTGGGGTAAATCCAAGTTGGCCATGGTATATAATCCTTTTTATATACTGCTGAATTTGAATTGCTAGTATTTGCTCAAGATTTTTACATCTATATTCATAACAGATATTGGTCTGTAGTTTCTTTTCTTGTGATGTCTTTATCTGGCTTTGGTATCAGGGTAATAGTGACTTCACGAAATGAGTTAAAATGTATTTCCTACTCTTCTATCTTTTGGAAGCATTTGAGAAGGGTTTATGTTAATTTTTCTTTAAATATTTGGTACAATTCACCAACGAGTTTTTCCCAGTATTTGTTAAGGTCACTTTGCATGGTTTCAGCTTAGTCATTTTTACATTCTCTCATTACTGTGCAAAGTACATACTGCATGTGTGTGTATGTGTGTTTTATGATTTTTAAGAGTAGACCCTGCACAAGTGTATATTCAGTTCTCAGTATGTACATATCAGAATAACTTTGAATCTATCCTTATAGCTGCACCAGTAACACCTGCTCATCTAGTAACCTTGCTAAGTTCAATTGGGCCATCAGTCTTGCCATCCTAGGCATCCACACAATGATATTATTGCATAATGGGATGTCAAAATTCCAGTAGGTGAAACCAGTGACTCTCTAAGGAAAATAAATCAATGTATTGTATAGATGTAGCTACCTGTAAAATCATCATCGTTCAAATACTTGGCTGTCTTTATGTTTTGACCTTTATTTTATATTTTGCTTTCATACCAATTGGTACTGGGTCACATACAGAACTTCTTGTCAACACTTCCTTTTAAATGTCATAATAATTCCATCAAAACATTTAATGAGTATGAATTTACCAATATGTATAAATAAGTAATAAGAAAATAAATAAATATATACACATACACCTTTTAAGCTATTTGCTATGCTGAAGAAATAATTTTGCTGGATAAATCAGTAAACATTTCAACAATGGGAGTCTCTGGCTTTGTCTTGCAGAGTTCAGGAACATTGCAGCATTATTTAGACCAGGGAGCAAGCAAATCTTATCTAATTCACACTGCATGAGGAATATAAGAACAAACATGCACTGAAACTGGAAACAGACATTACTGGCTACACAAAACTGTTTATAAGAAATGGCCATCCAGTAAATAATGCATTGCTGGCAGTGTCTCTGAGCTATAGGAGAGCCTTCCTTGGGTGATATGCTCAACTCTTCCAGCAGAGTCCAAGAAAGTCCAGATAAAAGCCAAAAAAAAAAAAAAGGAAACATACAAGCAAAATCTATTTTTAAAAATATGTCCATGTACATAAAGAATAATTTTAATTTAATTAACCAAAACAATTATTTTCTCCTTTCTTCATGTTATTTTATTTCAATAAAAAAATTGAACTCTTAATATATACCAATGAATGCAAAAGTGAATAAGACACTGTGAGAGGAGATGAGGATAGAAAGCAAGTATGACCCTATGGTTCTCATTCTCTTTGAGTTTACAACCTACTGGGCAGTTGATTTTCACATGTTGAACCAACCTTGCATTCTTGGGGTAAATCCAAGATGGATAGGTAAAGATGGATACCTTTATTTGCTCCATTCCAATATGGATAGTTTTGATATACATCAAAGATGGGTAGGTAAGTATTACAATGTTCTGTGTGACATCTTTTGCTCAATCACTGACTGAATTTACTCATTTATTTTATTTAACATGCTTCCTGTGTGCTAGATACTGTGCTAAGCCTCTAAAGCGAGAATAAAGATGGATAGGTAAGTATTACAATGCTCTGTTGACATCTTTCACTCAATCACTGACTGAATTTACTCATTTATTTTATTTAGCATGCTTCATGTGTGCTAGATATTGTGCTAAGCCTCTAAAGCGAGAGTTTTCCTAGACCTTGCTCACACTGAAATTGCCTGGGAAGCTTTTCAGTTTCTCACTCTCAAAGATAATGATTTAAATGGTTTGAGAGCAACTTAGGTACTGGGAGTTTGAAACTCTCCCAAGGTGATTCTAATGTGCAGCCAAGGTTGAGAATGCCTTTCTTTTTTCTTTTTTTTTTTTTTTTTGAGACAGTCTCACTCTGTCACCCAGGCTGGAGTGCAGTGGTGCGATCTCAGCTCACTGCAACCTCTGCCTCCTGGGTTCACGAGATTCTCCTGCCTTAGCCTCCCGAGTAACTGAGACTACAGGTGCCAACCACCATGCCCGGCTAATTTTTTGTATTTTTAGTAGAGATGGGGTTTCACTGTGTTAGCCAGGATGGTCTTGAACTCCTGACCTCATGATCCACCTGCCTTGGCCTCCCAAAATGCTGGGATTACAGGTGTGAGCCACCACACCTGGCTGAGAACTGCTTTAAGGAGATCAGGATTCATTCTTTCTCCAGGAAACTCATAATCTCATAGGAGGAACAGACAAGTAACCAGATGATTATAATCCAATGCGAAAAGCCTTAAGGATAGAGGAGAGAATGGGGAGCTACAGTCCTTCTTCCCATTTTACAGATGAAGAACCTAAGGATCTCAAATTTCAACAGATTTTCCCAACAGCACAGATTGAGTAGGTGATGGAGCCATGATATAAACCCAGATAAGTCAGACTTCACTTATCTAAAGCCCTTCACTGTGCCTCCCAATAGAACAAAAAAGAAAAAATAAAAACCAAGACTACTATTTTAATTATTCTATAAGGGAATTCAGTGTTCTTGTATCTTTAAATATAGAAAACTACTCACATGACTTTCTAAATATTTGCATGTGAAGAGCTATAACAGCAATAAATAAAAAAACAAAAATACTTTTATGATTCCATGTTCTGAAAATATTTACTGAGCTAGACATTTCTTATATAAGGCAATTCTGTATACGCTGTATTTTTACATCATGATTCCTGTGTCTATCAGAATGTCCATCTAACACAACTGGGCAACATTTATCATTCTCTTGAAAATGTGATAATAGTAAATACAATTTGGGAATTTAGGGTAGAGGCCTCTTTGATAATCCGACCCACAATGAGTAAGCCTTGAAATATATACCACTATGTAATTTGGACATCTCTCAGGCCTTTTCAAAACTGCCATTCGAGTTTTAGGCTTTTTTGCTTTCTCAGAGACTTCACAGCATCCTCTTACTTTTTAAGCAGGAAACTGTAAATATCTGAATGCAAAGTTTCTCTTTAAATTATTCTATTTTAGTTTTTATTTTTTATAGTTTTTATTTAGGAAAACTTTTGAATGTGAAAAAACATCTCAGCTCATCATAAAAAGGGTATACGCAGGCAAAAGCAGAAGAACTTTTCTACATTTTGTACTGATGTTTTATATATCCGTAAGGCTGTGCATGGCATGTCCAAATTGAAAAGAAAAATCTGAAGCAACATCTCTGCAATGTCCATCTGGAGGTTTCCCGAGTAAGGATTATTAGCCAAACTCTAGAAGAAACCCTAGCCCTTGCCAAAACAAGGCTGGAGCTGCAACTGACAAAAAGAAGTTTGAAATAAAGCAGAATTTTATTATTTTAACTAGATTTCAGTAGCAATCTAGTTAAAACAAAAAATTGTAGGTGGGATTCAACTTCTGAAAGTGAATTTTAAAAAGAAAAAACCCTCAGTGATGCAAATACTTCATGGGAGAATAAACATTTACAAGTGTCATTGAGATATTTAATAGTTATAATATATTAGAATGCCTTTGATTCAGAGATTTCAGAATGTCTGGAACTTAAAAATACCACAATGATTCACATTATGCATATCTGTAGGGGTTCTTTTAATGTCTTATAGCTGTTTCATTTTTATCCATGATTTTCTATTGAGGTTCTATTGAGCTAATTTTATGAAAAGGTCCTATAAAGTTCAAGATGAATCTTCTCTCGTAGATCCCATTTTATAAGAGTAATAAGGAATAGTTACTGCTTTTGGTCATTATGTATAATACGAACTTTAGTTATTTCTATCCATGGATTTATATATGTAAACCAGCTTCTTTCTGGGCCACACCAAAGAAGCAGGTGTCTTTCTTTTTTTGGTATCTCAGAGAGACTGGGCCCTGCATAAAATTTAACATGGGTAACTCAGCATGACATACCCTACTCTGGCATTTGATTCTGAGGAAGCAGTTTATGGAGGTTGAAAAGGGCTATTCCAGAATATAAGGTTATATATGTGATATGGAACTTGTCTTATATACAAATTATGTGTTGTATTGGGCTGTTGTATTGTCCTGTTACTATTGTGTATGGCTGTCTGTAGCAGAAAAGATCCAAATAATGATTCCCCACTCCAAACCCACTGTATTAACAATAAAAATGTCCCATTACCCTATATACCAAGAAATTCTGAGATAGGGTAGCTCCAGCATTGTTAATTTGTTGGCTCATTGACTCATTCAGAACTCAGGTTCATTTCATTGTGTTTTTCTCCACTATTTCTCTGTTTGTCCTTGGCTGGTTTTCCTCAGGGTTACAAAAATGGCTGCTGGGGTCCCAGGAATAACATGCAGATACTATAATGTCCAATAGTAGGAGAAGGGTCATTCATCCCATGTGTCTCTTTATTTGGAGTTTAACTTTTTCTGAAGTCTCCAGCAGACTATGTCTACAGATTGGAACTGAGTGATATGTTCATGCCTAAACCAGTTGCTGGCAAAGAAAACAGGATCATCCTAATTGTATTCTTAATCAGGATTTACCTTGAGTCATATAGGGAAGATGGACAGTTGAGTTAAATTGGGACCACTCCTGGTAAGGAGGAAGGGTGGTTTCTTGTTGGACAAAAACGAATGACTCTCTGTGAAGAATAAAGTGATGGAGAGAGAGTGAGAGAGAAAAAAATAGTTCACGAAAATCAAGCTCAGAGATGATTCTCTATAGGAACAGATGGGACTTACAGCTATAGGAAGCAGGTGGCAACAGAGGAGACAGACTTTATTTTTAGCCACCCTAAGTGGGCCTCTCTGCACATCAGGTCAGGACTGTGGGTAAAACAGAAAGGGCCTTTGGAAGTCTCCTTGTATCGGTCATTGAGCTATTGTCAATTTTGTTTTTTCTTTTTAAAAACAAATTAAGATGATTTTTACAATGAAAGCTTACAAGCTGTGGGTGCAGTGTTTAAATAACTTGCTTAGGTTAACATGATAAATTGGATTATTCCCTTTCCCCAAAGAGCCTGGAAACAGAAAGGGGAGTGGTCTGGAGTTCATGCCTAATTTTCCCCATCAGCCAACCATTAATCCATCCATCCATGCATTCCTTCACAAATACTTATTGAGCACCTATGTGCCAGGCATCATTTTAAACACTATAGTTAACCCTGAATTAAGTATAGAAAGTCTTTGTCCACATGAAACTTAAAGTCAGTGGGAACAGACAATACACAAACCACCAAATAAAAGTATAAAGAACAGATGGTTATAAGTTCTATGAAGAAAAATAAAGCAATGTAAAGTAGAAGTGTAGTGAGCTTGGTATTTTAGATGATGTGCTCAGGGAAGGTCTTATTAAAAGAGTATTTAATTGGAGACTTGAAGAAGGGAGTGGTCATGAGAATATCTAAGGGTAGAATGCTCCAGGTAGAGGGAAAGATATAAAGATCCTAAAGTGGAAGGTTGCTTGGAGGCTAAGAAGGACAGTGTGATTGGAGCAGAGAGGAAGAAGAGAAGTAACAGGGGATGAGCTCAAAGAAGTAACAGGAGCCAGATCAGGCATTGTAGGCCAGTGATTCTCAAAGTGTGGTCCCCAGACCCACAGCATCAACATCACCTGGAAACTTGTTAGAAATGCAAATGTTGGGCACCATCCAGGCTTTCTTGAATCAGAGGATGTGGGTGGAGTCTAGAAATCTATGTTTTAATAAGCCTCTAGAAAGTTTGAGAACCAGCGTTGTAGGCTATTGTAAAGATTTTGTATTTTTTTCTGAGTGGAATGGGGTTATATTGGAGGGTTTTGAGCAAAAAACCCATAATCAGATTTTCATTTAAAAATGATAACTCTGGCTGCTTTGTTAAAAATAAACTATGGAGAAACAAAAGAAAGAAGCAAATAAATCAGTTGCAGATTACTATAATAGTCTGAGCAAGAAGTGATGGTGGCTTGGGCTAGAATGGTGGTGACAAGTGGTTGAATTCTGCATGTATTTTGAAGAGAGAGTCAACGGGAATTGTTGATGGATCATACGTAAAATGAGAGTTAGCAGAGATATAAGTGTGACTCCAAAGTTTTTAGCCTGAGCAACTGGAAGGATGGAATTATTCCTTACTGAGATGTGGAAACTGTAGGGGAAGATAGTTTAAGGGCTAAAATCAGGAGTGCAGTTTGGTAATGTTAAATTTTAAAATGGCTATGCCAAGCAGGCAGTTCAGGGGAGTGGTTTGGGCTGGAGATAAAAACTTGGGAGTCGTCAGGGTATATGTGATATTTAAAAGCATGGCCTGGATGAGATCATCTAGAGGATGAGTATAGATGGAGAAGATGCCCTAGAGCTGAATCTGAATATTTAGAGGCTGGAGGAGGTGAGGAACCAGCAAAGGAGACTGAGAAGGAGTAAACAGTGAGATTGGAGAAGAAAGGAGAAATGGTGCCCTGGAAACCAAATTCAGATTCAAGAAAAAGAGAGTGAGGCACTTGCCTTGGGTGCAAAATTTAAGAGGGGAACCAAGAAACTCAGTAATCAAGATAATTGATATTGTAATATAATATTAAACAATACAAATTATTAAAAATCTGTGATAAAATGTAGGGAATTATCTCTTACAAATCTCTTAATACTTGGAGGGTATCAGCCTGGAGTTGTCATTTTCATATTTTCTTTTTTTTAGTTTTTTTATTCCTGAAAGTAAGTGGCTATTAGGATCATTTGTCATGGGAAAAATAGCCATTTAATTTTTTAGTTTAGTCAAATTAGCAAATGCTATAATTAAAATATAGTCAAATGAAATGTTTTATGTTATATGTTAGCTAAATAAATATACACTGACTAAATTTTTCACATTTCAGAGAATCCTCTTAGTGACAGGTAAACCCAGCCAGAGCGTGTGCCTTGGATGCTCTCTTTTCTTTCTTATTTTCTGCTATTATTATAGAAACCCTGCTATGAGAATGGGCTGAGGAAGTGCAGCCAAAGTTAGTCGGGACCAGCCTGCCCATGGGGGCCTAGACATTTCAAAGAAGTTGGAAGGAAGGAGCAAAATCTTAGGGCTATGCTAGATGTCAATGGGGGCATACACAGTGCCGAGGAACCTACAGAAGTGTCGCAGGGCTAGACTAGTACATATACGAAAGTTCCACTTGGGAAGGGTCACAAACTGCTAGCCTGGGTTTCAAAGTGCCAGAATTTTTTTTTTTTTTTTTGGAAACCACTAAGATGTCCATCTTTAAGGGAAACTATTCAAATCTCTAGTCTCTTAGAGATGATTCATCTCTAAGTCATTTTATACTTTTGAAATTTGTCAGTGATATAATGGGAGCAAAGTTTTTCCTGAGAGAAGACATAGGCTGTTTGTTTCTTGCAAAGGAAGTGAAAAATGAGGAAACCATCTGGCATTTGCTCAAAATATCTAGATAATTGAGGCCAAAGTATCTTTTAGCTTAATTTTACATCAATGAACATCCTTTATGCCCCTTCCACATTTGCTATGTAGAAAGTAGCTTAAGGAAAGAGTCTGAAATTTACTAATAAGAATTTTGAAATACAATAGTTATTAAGACTATTGGATGGTGTTCTCCATTATCCCTAGCAATTCTGCTATCCTTGAATTTAATATATGTGTATATATATATATATATTAATTGAAGTGACGTTCTTTAAGAATGTTTATAGATTAAAAACTGCTTTTATTAAAAACTTCATAGCATTGATCAGATATTTTCCACAGGTGATGTGATCTCTCTGCTATCTCTCAAAATCTGCATTTCAAAGCTGATTGATAGACTTTGTGAGATGAAGTTGATGTCCTTTCTGTACAACAGAGATGTAGGATGAATCTCTGCTGAAGAAAGATTATTTACTCCCAAGGTTATTTCATAAATTTACTTTTGCATTTCTCAATCAGAATCATATGTTTTCTACCACATCTGAAAGCTCTGTTATTAAAGTTCACATTTCTTGGGAAAAAGGATTTAAAAGACATTTAATAGCTAGGATTCTTCTTCTCCATAAGTGTATATAGTATTGTTTTATTATTCATTAAGAAATATGATTATTTGATGATATTTTTCATGAAGTCAAGGGATGCATACTACCTTTCATTCCTAGTTTTAGTCTGGGTATAGATCACTTTTTGTTTTACTGAGAATAAATTAAAAAGATTTGAGAAACACTGTAATTTCCTAAAGAAAAATGTTTATTTATGAGAAAATAGTATTAATAGTCAAGCAAATTTGAAATCACTGCGTCAAAAACATGCCAGTATATTTAGCTGGGTTCTATAATTCTTGTTTTTGCCTAGCGTGTAAAGTTTGCTGTCACTTTTGCATCAAAATTTTCTTTAAATTATGTCATCCTAAATGATATGGAAAGATTATATGTCATGTCTTCTATTTATTTAAAAAAACTTTTTAAAGACAGTCTTGCTATGTTGCCCAGGCTGGGTTCCGGCAATCCTTGCCTCAGCCTCCTGAGTAGCTGGGATTACAGGTGCATGACACCTCACCTGGCTGTCATGTCTTTTAAAATTTAGAATTGGATGATTCAATAAGGGCCTAGATTTGAAGCAAGCAGTTTTACTCAGAGCACTACAAATATAGAATTTTATGGTTTTGCTGGGAAATATATAATAAGAATTACATGACAGGAACTTAGTTTTGCACTTTGTATTTTATATTTTAAAAATATATTCCCACTCCTCCTCCTCCTCCAATTTCTCCTCCTTTTTGACTATATGTTCAACTTGATTTTGAACAGAAATGGTAGAAACCACTATAGTTAATTAGTGAAATTGGAGATGAGTAGTGGTTTTCCTTAGTTGAAGAATTAACATGATTCCCAATTTGTATTTCTCTTCCTTAAGCCATTCCTTAACTAGCCACCAGCTGAAAATAACTCTGGGTTATTTTGAATGAAATTTGCTTATTTTTTCTATGTCTTAAAAAACCTGATTTAGAAAGACCAGGTTTACCTTTCTACTTTAAATAACTATAAAATGGGCCGGGTGTGGTGGCTCGCGCGTGTAATCCCAACACTTTGGGAGGCTGAGGCGGGCAGACCACGAGGTCAGGAGTTCAAGACCAGCATGAACAACATGGTGAAACTCCGTCTCCTCTAAAAATACAAAAATTAGCCAGGCATGGTGGTGCACGCCTGTAATCCCAGCTACTCAGGAGGCTGAGGCAGGAGAATTGCTTGAACCTGGGAGGTGGAGGTTGCAGTGAGCGAAGATTGTGCTATTGCACTCCATCCAGCCTAGGTGACAGAGCGAGACTCCATTTCAAAAAACAAAAACAAAACCAAAACCAACCAACCTACCAACCAAACATAAAAACAACCTATAAAACTGGGGGAAAAATTAAAGAAGAATTTTCAAGACATTGACATCAGGCAACGAAGGACAATGATTGCTGAGAGATGGGAAACTAAAGAGATGGGTTCTACGACTGCCTCAGCTGACTGTCCAGAGAGAGGTTTAAGGCCACCTCACAGGGCAGGAGGACCCAAGTGGATTTTGGGAGTCTATATGAATTCTATACTCAGAGAAAATATTTTTTTTAAAACAATGGCAAGATTAGGAAATCAGATACGTGAGGCCTGGAAGCATTTATTCCTAGTAGAACTATACTGTAAGAAATATTCATGGAAGTCTTTCAGGCAGAAGGAAGGTGATAATAGATGAAAGTATAGATTTATAGAAAAAAATGAAGGCTACAGGATCAGTAACTATGTAGACAAATATATTTCAATCTCTTTAAGAGATAATTAACCATTTAAGGCAAAATAATAACATGTTTTGTTACATGACAGGAACTTAGTTTTGTGGTTTATGATATAAGCAGAAGTAAAACATCTAAGAAAAATAGAAAAAAGGCCAGGGAAAAGATAAATAAAAGTATATTGTTATAAGGTTTTCATACTCTCCATGAAGTGGCATAAATGTTATTCAAAAGTATACTGTGATAAGTTACAGTACAAACCCTAATGCAATCACTAAACAACACAGCAAAAGGCCTTATCTAGCAAATCAACAAAAGAGATAGAGGAAATCATGAAAACTACTCAATTAATCCAAAGGCAATTGGACAATGAGGAAAATGGCAGCAAAAAACAGATGGGACAAACAGCAAGCAAATAGCAAATGGCAGACTTAAACCAAATATTTCTTATTACACTAAATATAGATGATCTCAATATTCCATTTAAAAGGCAGATATTGTCAGATTAGATAAAAAAGCAAGACCCTACTTGTATACAAGAAACACAAAGTATAAAGTCAAAAATACATTGCAAGTGAAACTAATGATCACGGAAATGCAAATCAAAACCACAATGAGATACCACCTTACTCCTGCAAGAATCGCCATAATAAAAAAATTTAAAAATAGTTGATGTTGGTGTGGATGCGGTGGACAGGAACACTTCTACACTGCTGGTGGGAATGTAAACTAGTGCAACCACTATGGAAAACAGTGTGGAGATTCCTTGAAGAACTAAAAAGTATAACTACTGTTTGATCCAGCAATCCCACTACTGGGTATCTACCCAGAGGAAAAGAAGTCATAATGCAAAAAAGATACTTGCATATGCATGTTTATAGCAGCACAATTTGCAATTGCAAAAACATGGAACCAACCCAAATGCCCATCAATCAATGAGTGGATAAAGAAGCTGTGGTGTCTCTCTCTATATATATATGATGGAATACTACTCAACCATAAAAAGGAATGAATTAGTGACATTTGCAGCAACCTGGATGAGATTGGAGACTATTATTCTAAGTGAAGTAACTCAGGAATGGAAAACCAAACCTGATGTTCTCACTCATAAGTGGGAGCTAAGATATGAGGATGCAAAGGCATAAAAATGATGCAATGGACTTTGAGGACTCAGGGGGAAAGGAAGGAAAGTGGGTGAGGGGTAATAGACTACAAATAGGGTGCAGTGTATACTGCTCAGGTGAAGAGTGCACAAAAATCTCACCAATCACCGCTAAAGAACTTACTCATGTAACCAACACCACCTGTTCCCCAATAACCTATGGAAATTAAAACAAATATATTTTGTATATATGTGTGTGTGTGTGTGTGTGTGTGTATACACATTACAAGTGAAAGGATGGGAAAAGATATACAATGCTAATTAAACAAAACTTGGAGTAATTATATTAAAATCAGATGAAGTACCAGTAAGAGAGACAAATCACCTGGAATAGAAATAGCATAAAGTCATTCCTTTATGTGAGTCTAAAATAAAAATATTATAAAGACTAAACTTTGTCCTGATCTCACTCAGCAATGTAATTCTTTAATAACAGTTTTTTAAACTGTAGATATAGCATGTTGCTCTATGTATATCTTTCCATTTAAATGTTCTCTTTTCAAGACTGAAAGAGAGAGACAGAGATAGGGAGAGAGAGGGAGAGGGAGAAGAGTTTGCATCAAAGGAAGCACAAAAACACAGAATGAATTCTGTCTATACAGCTGATTTGAGTGAGAAGAATAGACAGATAGACAGGGACAGTTTTCTTTCTTTTCTCATGAGGATCCCTCCTCTTTTCATTTTTTTCTCCCCTTGGAGTTCTACAAATGCTGTGAGCTTCCTCCCAAGCACATATAGGTAACCTCATTTCACCTGATGGTAAGTTCACCTTTCCAGTTGCTTAGGCTAAGAGCCTTCGTATCATCCTTGAATCTTCTTTTACATGCCTAATCTTATTGTATGTACTATTCATTCCTTCTTCAAAATATACCCAGAATATGGCATCTTATCACCTTCATTCCAACCACGTGGTTTGAGCCCCAATCACTGCAATGATGTTTTATATGGATTCCCTGCTTTTGCCCTTGCCCCTCGGTAATATGCTTTACCCCTTTAATGTCAAATCATGTCCTTTTCTCTTCCACACACCTCCTCCCCCACCCCCTGATTCTCTCTTGTTTGTAAAATCTGAAAACCTTACAATGGTCCATAAAACCCAGAATAATCTCGTCCCCCATTTCTCCTCTGCCATCCTCTTCTACTCTTCCCTTTGTTCACTCTGCCCTAATCACTGGCCTCAGTTTTGTTCCTCCAACACACCCCGACCTCTTTAGGGCTTTACACTGCCTATTTGCTCTGCCTGGAGCACTTTCCTCCCAGATATCCTCATGGCTAACTCCTTCACCTCATTCAAATATCTATTAAATGTTAACCTCTTAATGAGGTCTATTTGAAACCCTCCCTCCTCATTCCCTAACTCTGCTTACTCTATTATATACAGTAGCATTTATTTCCTTCTAACCTACAGTCTAATTTACTTATTTATTATGCTTATTATTTATTATCAGTCTCTCCACACTGGTATAGAAGGTCTGAGAGCTGAGATTTTTGTCTGTTTGGTTCACTGATGCATTCCAAGACCCTAGAACAGTGCCTAGTGTAAAGTAACTCAATATTTATTAATGATTGAATGGCCGTTCTCAGGAAAGAATAAAGGACATTGTCAGAAAAAACCTAACATGTTTCATCTTTTCTGTCAAACTGTCTACCACAGTGCCATATGAATCTTAATTTATATGATCAGTTGGCAAACATCTAAAGATGGCACTTTGGCAGATGAGAGAGTGACCAGAGATTTTGGCTATATCTAAAATTGTTTTATTTTTGTTATATGTCTAAGGTAGAAGGATTCTATTGTTTCTATTTGAATGCAATTATTGTACAGCTCAGTTAAATGACTAATGCATTATTAGGCTGTTTGGTCTAAGTGGGTGAAGTTTTATCTGTCTATTGTCAATTGTCAATCATGGGGGAAGGAATTACATCTCTTAAAACAAGAAGTTTCTCTGGGTTTTTGAGTTCTTGAGAATCACTCTTAGCCTTTAGCAGAAGGTCTGAAGGTATGTAACTGGTAGTTCCTTTGTAGAGAGTTTAAAAATGGCACCCTTCACATGAACAGAGATTTTGAACAAGAAATTAAGCTGCTGAAGCGCTGATGTACTTGAGAGTGGTTTCACTGGACACATACGCATGTGTGCACACATATGCATCCTGGTGTGAAAAGATCTCTCACTCCCACTATCATACTCTCCACTCAGGACAGTTGTAGAACAGGATGACAGGACAAGTAAGCTGAGATCAAAGTCAGCCATGGTAGGAGATGACCATTCTCTTTTAGGCTTTGAGTTTTGTTTAAAGGAGAGAGTTTCTTCAATACTTTCCTCAGCTCTGGTTGGCATTTGTAGTTTGAATTTGCTATGCATTTACCTTGTAATCTGTGTAACGTGCTATGTTTGAAGTAACCAAGAGTTATAATTGTGTTGTCTTGCTCTTTACTGCAATTCATCTCCCTGTTTGATGTGGTGGCTGTATTATCCTTTGAGCTCATTGAGTACTGGAGCCATATACTCTATTTCTTTCATAGTCTCCCATTATGATAGTGTTACTTGCAAATGACCTAGACTGTGGCAGCAGCAAACACAGTAGCAAGACCAACTATATCAACTGCCATTTATTAATCATCTGCTGCGTAACAGGAAATACACTAGATGCTTTACAAACTTGTAAAAATACGTTGTTGGGTTATCTTTTATTTTCTATTGTTTTCTCAGACCTCATGACAATTTATCTGGAGGAGACATATTTGCTTTTTACCTGCCATATTCAATACAGAGAATGGACAGGGGGTGACAAGTACAGGAGTGTAGAATGTGTAGAGTCACTACCAACTAATCCACAAATAGAGAATAGATTCAATCTGTGGCCCGAGAAACAGAGCAATAAGCTGTGAGGTTGGCTGACGGAATTTCATAGAGAGCCCTTTGGTTAGTGTAACTAAAAGATGAGGGATGGATGCTAAGCCTTCCCAAATAACTTCTGATAATCAACTGTGGATTGGTAGTTCAATGAATTGTGAAAATGATTTTGAACCCTTTAATAATTTGTATTTTTTGCATGTCGCTTTTTCTATCGGGATAAATGTCAAAGCAAAATTTACCAATTTTCTATTGGTTCCTTTCTCTAGAAATTGTTTTCTTTCCACTGTTGTAGTTCACATTTGATCCCCACAAACTCCAGGACACAGTCAGAGTTTTTTACTGAAATTTGACTACATTACGTCATTGTTGAAGCTTGGAGAATGAACATTTTGTGACACAGATTTTCACTGCCAAGTTATTTGCAAATAGTAATGAGAAAGTAGCATTTTTAAATGAAAACCAGACTATTCCCAATCTCCTACTTTGTTTTGTGGATTTGAAATGACAATTGGCTTCTCATTAACTTTATAGTCACAAATTCCCTCCCATCTGCATTGTCATTGCTTTGGCTGAATTCCTCATACTCTACTCCCTGGATCAATCATTAACTCATTTATTCAACACTTACTTAGAGTATTTACTTTGGTCTATGTTCTGTCCCCAGGACTTGAAAGCACAAAAATAAGTCAGAAATGTACTTTATCTTCGAGGAGCACTCCCATCCTTATGAGGAGGAAGTAGATATATCTATGAGGTCCAGGGGGAAACCAAGTATTATACTGGATCTCTTTTTCTTTTTCTTTTCTTTTGCTTTTTGGTAGAGGTTCTGGGGAGGTTACTCTGGGTATCATAAAGAGAATCTAGTATCAGGAACTGGTTGCACAGGTGTTAGAGGGCTGGAAAATCACAGAAGAGAGACTGAGGTACCCCAGAGAGAAAGTATTAATAACTGTAGAAAACACCTATCACCTGAAAAGTGAGGGAACACAAGGGAGGAGATTAGAGTTACCAGACCCCAGAAGCTCAAAGAAGGGCCCTGTAAAACTGCCATTCATATCTATGAGGCTCACGAAGAGGCTGCGATCACCAAGAGAAGATGGAATCTGCTGCTGCTCTGGGAAGGAACAGCAAGCAAGTGGAAAGAATCAAGTGGCATCTCTCTCCCCTGCCTTCCTGTCTCCTATTCCCCGTATTGACAGAATTTAACATGGAGGCAGTGATAAAGGAATCTAGGAAATGTAGTTGCCTCAGTCCCAGCCACATCATCACAGAGAAGAGTCGAGAAGGGTAGAGAAAAAATCTAAACAACCGGCATGGCATTTAAACAAAAACTGAAATTGAAATAAGGTGTGAATAGGTAGGTCAGCTAATTGAAATATATGGTGGCGATCATGAGGATCCTGGAGGACACTGTCTGGTCCTACCTTGGGGAGAATCAGTAATTCTTACCTCACAGCAGGAGTGGTGCTGGAAATGAGCCTTGAAAGACAACACAACACCTATTTAGGCATTCATTAGGCAGAAGGCCGAGCCAGCACCAAGGCTTGAACTAAAAGCTGGGTGTTTAGGGGGTTTTGCCAAATGATGCTGAATGACTCAAGATTAGGGTTTGGGAAGGGAGAGGAAAGGGGACACAGCCAAGGATTCATACATTTAGCCAATATTTGTTAAAAACTTACCATGTCCCGTGTAGTATGCTGCACACTAATTTACATCATTGGAGAAGGTGGACAAGACTCCTGCCATAGGAAATTTCCACACCCATACCTGAAACAAGCAACCATCACACACACAGAGAAAGAAAAATAACTACAAAATGCAGCAAAGGCAATAAATGGGAGTGCTGTGGTGGAGAATAAATGAAGACCACCTAATTTAGTCCAGTTAGTCTGAGAAGGTCTATTTAAGTTGATACTTGAAGGATGAAAAAGAAAAAACTACTTGAAGTGTCTGGGAAAGATTAGTGAGCATTATGCTAGTATGAGAATACACATACACACACACACTCATACATATACTTTCTTTGTTCTTTGCAAAAAAGGAAAAAATATACATATCTCATTAGCTAGAGCCAGAGAGTGCCTCAGCTAGAAGGACCTCTGTCTAGGTCAAGCTAAACATCATAAAAGGGACTGGAGAGGTAGGAAGGACCTGGTCACAGATGACTCTATGTGCAGTGTCAGGATGGGAATCGGTTCCATGGCAATGAAGAGCCCTGGCACAGGTTTAAACTGAGCCATGTTGACATCTTTTTTTTGTGTTAGAAGAATTACATTGGTGATGATGTGGAAAACTTTTGCTACAGGTGGATATTAAAGACAATTTTAAATAATTGAGAGATGCCAATATATACTCTCTCTCTATATATATTGCATAAATAACATCACATCTGCTTGATTGGTGGTCAAATCATTTGAAAGCCTTTGCATTATAGTTAGAACAGAATATTGGTTTTATTTTTTCCCCCAAACAAGGTTTGATAGATGAAGTAGGGTAGGCGACCAAAAATATGATAAGTCACAATTAAAATACTCTATTTAAACTTTGCTTTCATTGGTTAAAATAGCTACATATACTATTTGATAAGTACAAACAATATATGTAATAGAACTAAGGTGTTGAGCTTAATAATGAAGAATACAGTCTTGAATCAGTCTTCTTACTTCAATGTAGAACATTGCCAATATCCTTGTGTCTACCTATGTATTTCCTGCCCAAATCCACTTTTCTGAAAGATCACTCCTAAATTGAATTTTGCGTTAGTCTTTTCCTTGCTTAAAAAATTGGTTTCACCACACGTGTCTCTACAGAATATATTGTTTTGTATTTCTTGTATTTAAACTTTATTAAAATGACATTATACTTTATGTAGTCTTCTTTTTTTTAAAACTTATTTTAGGTTCTGGGGTACATGTGCAGGCTTGCTATATAGGTAAATTGTGTGCTGTGGGAGTTTGGTGTACAAATTATTTTGTCACTCAGGTAATAAGCATAGTACCCAATAGGTAGTTTTTCGATCCTCACCCTTCTCCCACCCTCCACCCTCGGTAGGCTCCAGTGTTTGTTGTTCCCTTCTTTACGTCCATATGTACTCAGTGTTTAGCTTCCACTGAGAAGTGAGAGCATGCAGTATTTTATGTAGTCCTCTGTGACTTGCCTTTTTTTCCTCTTTTTGTGGTGTCTAAACTTGTATTGTATCTAAACCACAATATTGTGGTGTCTAAACTTGATCTCTATGGTTGTGCATTTTCTTTTTTAAAATGGTTTTTTTTTGTTGATACATAATAGATGTACATAATTTCAGAGTACATATGATAATACATTCATATAATTTGTAAAGATCAAATCAGTGTGATTGAGACATTCATCACCATGAATATTTGTTTTTTCTTTATGCTAGAAACATTTGAATTACTCTCATCCAGCTATTTTGAAATACACAATTGATTATTGTAAACTATAGTCACCCTATTGATCTATCAAGTAGGTCTTATTTTTTCTATCAAATTGTACATCTGTACCCATAACCAATCTCTCTTCAATGCTATGTAATATTCCACCAAGTGAGTAAATCACAGTTATTTCTACACCGGTAGTGGTTATGTTGGTTTTAAAAATGATTATTATTTGATATTACATACAACATTGCTCTGAATGTTCTTGTACATGTCTCCTGGTAGACAAGTGCTAAGTGCTAAGTTGTTCCAATATATATACACATATTTATACCTAGGAGTAGACTTGTATAATACACACACACACACACACACACACACGGGAGCAGAACAACTGAATGTTTAACTCTATGTTATTTTCTAATAAATGATACTGATTAAATTTTTTTAAACTGTAGAATTACTCATGAGTTACCCCTAAGTCTTGCCTCATTGTTGTATTCCTGATTCTTGGTTGCTTATAGGAATCATTTTGACATGTTAATTTTAATGCCAACTAACCTTTCTTTATTTCTGCCCTCATTATGAGGAAAGATAACCTTTAGTTTATTCCTGTGACAGGATCTCAAGCCCTGTGTTGTGTGACTCAGAAGATGAAGGAGCATGACCATTTCTAGCTCCTTCCAGGAGGTGGATTTACTGTGAAGCTAATGATGCTTAACCTTTAAGACCCCTTATTTGCTGGTGCCTCTACTAGCTTCATTTGAAAATATTTGCTTTTGTATATACATTTTATTCATAATTTTAAAAATTTTTCCTTAAAGAGGATCCCAACTTGTAAATATCCAAGGTTCCATGAAACTGTAATTTGTCCCTAGTTTCTTTTCTATTATAATACCTTTATTTTGGGGTTTAATTTATACTTTATAGCAATCGTCTTCAGAATCCTTTGCAATAGCTTTTACAAGACTTCCTAAAAGATTCAACACATCTTTCCCATCTTTCCTCTGAATATATAAAAAAATCACCTGAAACAACAGATTAGTCATTAAACTAACTCAATAGTGAGCTCTTCCTAAGGAATATCATCCCAGTTTTACTGAAGTTACTTACAAATGAGTCAGAATCCTAACAGTTTTCAACATGGTGAATTAATCTAATCTATTTATTTATTTATATTTTTTAAATTTAATTTTTCCATAAGTTGTTGGGATAAAGGTGGTATTTGGTTACATAAGTCTTTAGTAGAGATTTATGAGATCCTGGTGCACCCATCATCTGAGCAGTATACACTGCACCATATTTGTGTCTTGTATTCCTCACCCCCCCTTCCCCTTAAGTCCCCAAAGTCTATTGTATCATTCTGATGCCTTTGTGTCCTCATAGCTTAGCTCCCACATATCAGTGAGAACATATGTTTGGTTTTCCATTCCTGATTTCCTTCACTTAGAATAAGTCTCAAATCTCATTCAGGTTACTGCAAATGCTGTCAATTCATTCCTTTTTATGGTTGAGTAGTATTCTATTTTGTGTGTGTGTATATATATATATACACACACACACACACACACCACAGTTTCTTTTTCCACTCGTTGATCGATGGGCGTTAGGGTTGGTTCCATGATTTTGCTTTTGTGAATTGTGCTGCTATAAACATGCATGTGCAAGTATCTTTTTCGAATAATGAGGTGGAATGGAAGGCCTGGCACTCACTGTCTGCTCTGCTTTCAGCCCCCACCTGAGCAAAGGCTGTGCTTAACCTTCAAAGCTTCTTACATACTCACTTTGGTATATAATTTTTTTCATAGCTTTTTCATAAAAGGGCCCCCAGATGCATACTTTTTTTAAAAAAAAAATTAGGTAATCTCAGAAGGATTTTGGTGTTTGACAGCAGTTCTTTTTTTAATATCAATCATTTTTGGGGGTGTAGGTAGATTTTGGTCACATGGATAAGTCCTTTAGTGGTGATTTCTGGGATTCCCATCACCTAAGTAGTGTGCACTTGACAGCATTTCTTGAACTTAAAAACTCAGATTTTTCAGAGTATTCCCACAGACCTCAATTTAAGTAACCCTGGGATATGAGGATAAAAGCTGACATTTTAGTCAAGTTAGAGGTCCTCAAACTCACATTTAAGTCTGTGCTGTGAGCATCTTCTGTGGATACTCCCTTCATCCAGGGAGCACTCCTGGGGTGTCCCCTTCACTCATAGACTCCCTTCAAGCATTTCTATTGATAGGCCACTCCTTCCCCAGAGGAGGAGGTTCTTTCTTGTTTCTTAAAAACTCCAGCATCACCTCTGTCTCTGTCAGGGTGTGTTTTGGAGATTTCTTTCCCCACCTCTTGAAAGTACCACTAATCTATTCCCTGACCATCTCAGACTAGGTAATGGGATACTCAGCCGGAGGTAGGATGTTCTTAGCCACAGAATAGCAGCCTCAGTTAATTTGCACAGAATATCTTATTCCTATGTCTCTCTTATGTAACACTTTCCTTCTGGTGAATTTAAGACTCCTCAAGCAATAACAACTTGCATTTATACAGCCTTATGAACATGAACTCACATAAATCACATTCATTAGTACCTCTTTCCTTCAGAGGTTCCTTTCCCAGGTGACTAGCGTGCCTCCAGCCTGCCTCCCAACCTCTGCCTCGCCTCTATTATTGGCATAATAATACTTGACTCTCCCAGGGGAACCCCACCTGCCCAATCCTTTTCCCCGTTTCTCCATGAGTCTCAGACCAATTTAGTTGAGGCCCATGAAGCCTGCTGCCTGCTCTGACAAACCCTCCCCACCTGCCCCTCAGCTCACCTAAATGTCTCTCTTCTCTTGGAGTCACTCTCCAATTGTGCTTTATTGAGAGAACGGAGTTGTCTGTCCTGGGTGAGCACCAATCTCTTACGTCTTCTCCAGCTCAAAATTCTCCTCATTTTTTTTTTCACCTTCTCGTCTTTCCCATAAATATTGTCTATCTCATCAAGTGAATAAATATCACATAGCATAGTAGTTGACAGTACAGGCTGGGGTGACTCTAGCTTGACTACTGGAATACTTAAAAAGTTCAAAACATTCTCCTGCCCATGGCTATTTTAACTAGGAGACAATTTTTAAAAACTCTCTAAGCTTCAGTTTTCTCATTTATAAAATGAAATTAGTAGTAGTGCTTCCTTCATAGAGAAGTTGTGAGGATTAAATGAGAAAATAAATGTAAAGTATTTACTAGCGTTCTTAACACATAGTTTACAGATGATAAATATTTAGTTTTCACTTACAGGCACTGTGTTCTTCCATGGACTTATCCACTAGGCTTGCTTTTTGAGCTGTCTGTGACAAAGAGAGTGAAAATATTTACATTTTAGGCAACATATCTAAAATATTTAAAATTTAAAATGTTACATTATGCAGCATGTTCAATTTACATTAGGGCTTTTAGTACGATTGTTATTTCTTTAAGTGTTTGAAAAGGTAACATTGCTTCCTCGACACTAAAATATTAATCAATTCTCATTCTAGGAAAGGAACCATATTTTGTTATTATCATCCCCATTTCAAAGATGGGGAAATGAAGGTATTGAGAAAAAAGATAATTTGCATGAGGTCACAGAATGACTAAAGAGGGGAGATAAGGTATAAGCCCAGACCTGGTTTTCTCTTTGTGCAATTTTGTATGGGCATTTTAAAAAATGCACCAAAAAAAAAAAAAAAAACAAAACCCTAGTCAGAATCTTCTGAATAGTAATCATGTATTGAAAGATGGTGTATTCTTTTTGCATAAAAGATTTTCTGCATTACAGCAGGGGGCCTTACCCTGATGTGTCAGGAGGAAGAAGAAAATTCATTTCTTATACCAGCCTGTCAGCTGCCCTTTATGATTGGACCATATACCATTAGACAATCACAAACAGTGACAAGAGCTTTTGCTCTGTAGCAATCCTCATGTTTGAATTGGTTTGCTGAAATGCCGCACTATGCTGCATTACTGGAAAACACTACAAAGAACAGATGTGCAGTGCCATGCAATATTTATTATTTAGATGTTTAATCTGGCTGTTTTAAATACTACTCCCATTTTGTTACAGTATACTAGATATTTGAAGTGTTCTTTTTAAAGACCCATGTTAAAAGCAAAATAAATGTTATATTTTTATGGATTAAGTAGGTCCTTCATTGTTACATAATCACATCCTAAGTGCGACTGAAAATAATATCTTTCCAATTTTCATTCACAAAATTATACAGATAAATTTCATTGTATATTTGTAGCAATTTTACCAGAGTAAATTCACATCCTTTGCAGATGGTATAATTCTTATACCTATATTTGGGGAGACTTCTTCTATAGAAGTGCAGAAGATATGTGCTTTTATATTAACTCCCAGTAGGTTACAAAAAGTAATCAGAATCAAATGGAAGATATACTCTCTATTATATATTTTCAGACTTGAAGTAGTATCTTTTCCCTGCATACTAAAGCAAGTAGCGACCTTTTAAATTATGTCTGGTCCCTTTATAACTCCTTGAGTAAGTGTATTGCGAATAAGTACATTTATCTTTGAAGACTGTGAGTAAAGAATATGGCATTTATTCAGACAGTTCAAAGACACAACATTTGAAGAGTTTTAAAATTGCTTATTTGGTTTAGAGGCATATTTACTTCTTGAACAGATACTGTTAAGTGATGAAAGTTAGAAAACTTATCACTTCACTGATCTCGGTCATAGTCAATGAAAACATTAATTTAAAAAAATTAATACCTAGAGAAAGGCTATATGAATGTTAATAATGAGTTTCATTCATGTTTAAATTATAAGAAAATTTAATAGAACATATATTCCTAAGGTTAATTTTAAAGACACTGTATTTCTTGAGTCAACATGAATGCTATAAAGAGATTTCAGGATAAAAAATTAGTACAGAACAAAGCCTACTGTGGAGAATCAGTAAGTACCAGCTATGATAATAACCTATTACAAGGCACCTGGTTATAGCATGGATTTGATCATGGAGGTCAAAGCATGTTCTCTGTGTACACAGTGATGTGTGGTGCATCTCTTTTCCTCTAACAGGAAAGCATAAAGTATGGGGTTTCTGTGTGTCCTCTGGCTCCTGCATTATAACAGGATTCCACATAGTAAGGCCATTAAGACTTTTATGAATGCATCAGTGGCAACTTAGCTGGAAGATTGCAAAATGCTTGGGGATGGGAAATTTGTGCTTACATATTCATTTATTTAGGATTTTACCCTTACTGCCAAAAGAATATGGGGTGGCTTTCATACTTAAAGCAATGAAGTAAATGCATTAAAACAAATATTAGCCTTTTAGACAAACATTTTCTCATTAGTCTTCTCTGCGAACTGAATGAGGTTATAAATGGTTTGAAGTTTCTTAAGTCATTATGTTCTGTGGCTTTTCTAAAATCAGAGTGCCACATTTTCAGTAACTGTTTGTATTTACATAATTTTATTAATTTTTATTACAGTTCAAAGCATACAACCATTTTACCAAGTGCCTTTTTGTAATTAGAATGTTATATCTTCACTTTGTTTTGGCTCTCAGTGAATACAGTAGCATCACATTTCATTAGCAAATACAGAACAGTATTTCCTGATGTAATTAGACAAGTGTATTTGGTGTTTAACATGATTTTCATCTTCACTAGAGAGAGATATAAAACTTGGGAGTCTGTCTTATCACTTTAAAAATTCTTCTGCCTTGAGTGAAAATTTCTTTTTACTTTTATTATTCTTGTTTGATTTTGTGAGGCAGCATGTCACCTGGATCTATGGATGTAGCAAATTATCTTAGTTTGTCTGGAAGAATACCAGGAAGTATGTCTGTGTGTGCAAGATATAAAAGGACCATATTGAAAAAGTAACACAAAAATGACTGTTTAGTGCAATCTGAGAAAGTTTTTGTTGTTAGACCTGCAGCTGGTATAATTCTGGGTGCATTTGACTGAGACCTCTTTGTGGAGATCAATGGTGGTTTAGGGTTAAATAGAACATTAACTTTGGGAGGCCAAGGCAGGTGGATCACCTGAGGTCAGGAGTTCAAGAGCAGCCTGGTCAAGTTGGTGAAACCCTGTCTCTACTAAAAATATAAAAAAATTTAACCAGGCATGGTGGCGGGTGCTTGTAATCCCAGCTACTCTGAGGCTGAGGCAAGAGAATTGCTTAAACCTGGGAGGTGGGGGTTGCAGTGAGCCAAGATTGCGCCACTTGCACTCCAGCCTGGGTGACACAGTGAGACTCTGTCTCAAAATAATAATAATAATAAAAATAAAATAAAAAAATAAAGGAAAACCTTAGGTAGTCACAGACAAACCCTTATTCAGGACACTGGAGAAGCAGAGACTGTAATAAACGTTTATTCTTATAGCATATCCTTCCACTAAAAATACAAATTATTTATTCACTATAGCTTACTGATTTATAGAAACAACAGTAGAAATAGATTTTTTTTTGTTTGTTTTTAACAAGAAAGGCTCCTAATCATGCTTATTATTCCCTCTTCCCTTTTATTAGCAAAAGATGTGCAATGTATATCTTCCTATTTATATCAACACTATGTGGTCAGTTTTAATTTGTTTTTTTATTTCTGTATATTTTCCTCAGCAAGATTGCCACTAGAAATGGTGTTGACTATATGTTTTACAGGATTAGGTACTAATTATGATAATTTAAATTGATATTTCAAAGTATATAGAGTTCGAATACTTGTGACGTTTTTCACATATAAAATTGCTTCTGATATTTACAATGGTTCTTTATGATCAGGTCTTCCTCTGCAGTGATTTTGAACTAAATTCTTAGTTTAATGGAACAGACATATGTCAGGGGATCTTTGCGACTGTCTCAGAAATTTAGTATGATAGGATAAAGCATCATTTTTTTCTTGTGTCTTAGGCTATTTGCCATTTGTGTTTTTCAAAATATTATTTATTATACTCTATTTTCTCAAGGGATTCGATTTACAAGAAGAATGGTAAAATACAAAATATTAAAAATAGGCTTAAGGAAAATAGGAATTAGAAGAAGAGTCAAGATCAGAAACAAGATAGGGCACAGTTGTAACAGTTGTGCTCTATATTAAGGTTTAAGCTTCCTAGTGGTTTAAGTGAAAAGGGAGAATTGGGAAACTGATCAAGAATACTTTCTCTGGGGCACATAAAACTATTCTTAGCACATAGCCCTAAAAGAAATTTCTTTCATAGAACTGCATATAAGAAGGGCCTGAATGGTGCTCTCAATAATATTCTTATAGCCAATGAAATAAAATATTTCCAAAAAGAAGGCTTTTTTCCCTCTCAATTAATATGAAAGCTAAGGGCAGACTACAAAAAAAGTAGCCCAGTATAAGCAATTCCCTAAAGAATCAAGACCATATGGCACTAATGAGAGTATTTGATATGCACCTTGCTCCCTCTAGAGCAGGGGTCCCCAACTCCCCAGTTGCGAATCAGTACTAGTTCATGGCCTGTTAGGAACCTGGCCACGCAGCAGGAGGTGAGCAGTGGGCAAGTGAGCATTATCTCCTGTCAGATCAATGGTGGCATTAGATTCTCATAGGAGCGGGAACCCTATTGTGAACTGCATATGGAGGGATCTAGGTGCTCACTCTCTATGAGAATCTAACTAATGCCTTGATGATCTGAGGTGGAAGAATTTCATCCTCAAAACATCCCCTAGGTCCCCCTCTTACCTTTGCCCCCTCCTTGCCAAAAAGGTTTAGGACTGTTGCTCTAGAGGAATGGACAGCTAGCAAGTCCTTTCAATTCTCCTGTGGATGGTAGGCAGTTTGAGGCTGTGTTCTCTGGTGAGGTATTCTGTGTTGTGTATTGAGGTTACGAGTGCTCATTATGCTTTGGGTGCTCACCTCATATCCATAGTCCCTTTATAAGTAAGTAGTTCCTTGTATAAACATTTACTGCTTTGTCATGTGACCTTACTACTAAGGCCACAGCCAGAGTTGGGCCTGGGGTCAGTAACTGAGTTAAAGGCCATATTCTAGGTCAGCATTTGAGATGGGCTGAGAAGAATGCCATCCTTTATGGTTGTTCTAACCTGGGTAAGGATTAATTACTGCAATGACTATCTTTGCTCTTAGGGTGGTTGACTTGAAAATATGCAAAAAGAGGTGGAGACCAAAAGTGTGGCTCTGAAGTGAGGAGATGCCCTGAAAGCAGACAAGCAGAAGTGATGAAACAGAGGAGAGGGAAACTGAGGCACACGAATGGCAGACCCCTGGAGCTGCTGTGGAGCTTTTGACATTGCAGCTTCTTTACAAGATTTTCGTGCTTCCTTACTCTCTTGGCAACCTTACAGCGAAGCTCATTATATAAGATAATCTGCATAGTTTTGTTCTTTGTAACAGAAAAGAGTCAAACACAAGGGTCTGTCTGCCCATGTAATCTGAAGATTAAATGACAGGATAGTTTGTTATTCTTTTGTAGATATTAAGGATACTAACAAAATTCTTACCAGGATGAATCACCAGGTACATTTATGTCCCTTTGCCATTAGAGATAGAAATATAGCAACTAAAATTTCCTTCTGGGATAATTATAAGTAACACCAATCGAAGTTTATTGAGGCTTATGTTTTTGTAAAATCCATAAAAACATTTAAGATTTATACATAGACATCTTGTAATGTATTTGATTTAATAACTCTGGAATTTAAAATTGTGGTGTTTTAAAATAGCATAAGACCTTTTAAAACAGCAATTCAAATGCTAAAAAGAACAGGACAGTTTGGAGGATAAGGTCTATGATTTAGCATGTCATGGAGCTGGTATCTTTCATTTTATCAGAAAAACAAATAGGTTGGCTTCTTTTACTGTATTAGGTTTACATTTTAGAGAAACAATGGCATGGTGCAATTACTCATAGGTTTATAATAAGAGGAATATGGAATCTGGGGGCTTCGGAGCTCTCCTATTGTCTCTTCCTACTGTAAAATTAGAATATTGCGTTACAATGAGATAATTCTAATGAAGCAAAGTATATTCATCCTTCAGCCCCTCGAAGAGCACTCTGCTAATGTGGTCTCCTATCTTTAACGATTCAACCCAAATCGGCGATGACCTTTCTAATGGAACATAAAACCTACACTGTGCAACCTTGCTAATATATTCTAATGCAATTAGGTCACACAAAGGACTTGTTAAGTTTGTAATGTCTGCTTTCACCTTTATCAGAATTCTAAGTTATACGAAAAGTTTGTCATTCCTCGCTGTATCACTATTATTCTACTACAAATAAAGAAAGGAGTTTATTAAACAAAATTCCTCCCAAATAATACCACTCTGTAAAACAATTATAGTGTTTGATGATTAAAAAATTATTAAAGGTAATTAAGACTAATAAAGTTTTACATCTTAGTAATATACAGGTTATGTACTATCATATTGAAATTTAAACACTATTATATGTATTCTTGGAGAGACTTCGTTTTATAAATATATTAAATAGTTTCACTTTTAATAGTGCTTTATAGTGGTACCCATTAAATGATTTCCTTATTAGGAATAATTATCTATTTAGAGCTGCTGAGGCTTGTAAGGATTTTGCCTTCCTAAATAAGCATCCACATTTATGTTAATGTCCTATAGTAGCCACATTCAAGCTGCTTGTTGAAAACTGACATTTCAGAGTTACATCCTGGTTCATTAAAAAATGTACTAACCATCTGTCATCTATCGGATTGTCATACATATATATGGGATACACACAGACACACACACACACACACACACACACACACACACATATCTCCCAACGGTCTCTTAATCTAGAGTTACTATTAATATTTTGCATGAATAAACCTGGGGAGAGGGGAATCAAAGCCCTTTGCACCGCAAATACACCATTTTATTCTCTTATCTGGCTGCACATGGTTACTTACAAGCCGAAGTTTCTGGAGCTGCCTCTGCAGCAGCAAGTTGCCTGGCCAATGGTTCTCTAGAGATAGGAGGTTGCTTACTTTTCGTGTGGAATTTATGTAACACAGATAACTGTCTGCCAGAAACTAAACTGAGCCCACAAAAGTTATTGAAGGTGTGAGATTAGATTCAGCTGTGGTGGAAGCGGGATCCCAGAGGGGATTCCGAGGGAGCGCGCTCTGCCGAGGCGGACCACACGGCCGGGCTCCTCTGCGGGGAAGTCTGGCTGGCATCTCTATAGTCAGCCACCACTGGCGGATGTTGCTGCAGGCACATCGGAATCTCTGAATGTACTGAGGAAGAAAGGCGCGAGGACAGCAGGGAAGGGAGACCAGAGGAAAAACGTCTGAAAAATTCCCCGCATAAATTAGCTGGGCCTCTTGCTGTAAAAACTAACAATTTCATCTGATGATGAATCCCGGGCCTCCTTCTTCAAGTGCCTGGAGGGTTTGCATACGTAATCTACAAGGTAATTATTAAAAATGCATAGATGGTGTAGGCACACACACACACAAAAAAATGGAAACGTCACCAGAAAAACATTAAAAGGTCTGCATATATCAATGAATTAGAGTCTGTTTGCTTCTAACAGCTGCTATTTTGGGAATTCCTCTGAGGATGTTTAAAGAGCAAGTTTTGTATGTTGAGGTGGCTGCTCCATTGTCGCGGACAGTTGAAACCAGAGTAGGCTATTGAGGGGAGCTAACGGTTTTGGCACTGGTTTTGGGTGTTAAGTATCAACTAACATGTTTATGCCCGCCCTTCAGATGTCCACATACAAAGACCCCTTTCTCTCCCTTCTGGCAGGAATCCAGGCCAATCTTGGAATGCTTAGTCCCCCGCCCATCATTAAGGGCCCTGTGTTAATCGTGGGGCTTCATCTCAGAAGCATCCTGGAAAGGAATGCTCACTGACCCACAGCATCTACGTTTCCGCTTCTGTAGAAATTGCATGCACATGATCATGAGGTTCTGAAGCAGAACTAAGAAACAATCAAGCTCAAGTTCACATAAAGCTATCTAGTGGTTTAATATTTTAGCCATGCTAGTGGGCGGGTCATTGGGTTCTTGCTGTCATTGAAGGAAATCTGTATTCTATTCAGGGTGTGTGATATGTCTGTATATGAGTAAATAATAAATACATATACACATATATGAGATTCTTCCTCAGTATTATTTCTATGAAGACCACAGATGCCACATACTTTATTCAGTAACATGTAGGCCAAGTCTTCGTCTGCTAAAATGATGTTAGCATGATGTAAAATAATATGTTCAAGCTGGGTTTTGGTAAATAATATGATAAGCAGGCAGATAGAGAACACATTACATCTTTTTCTATAGCTTTAAGATGAGTGCTGTAGCTATGCTGGTATAACTAAAAACCATTTTACTTTCTTGTATGATCTATTTGGCATTAAAATTATTTTGATGTTCTGTAGGCTTTGCTGAGACTGAACATTTTCATAAGCTCTATGTTTATAAATTTACTAAAATCAAATCTACTATCAATGGAGAAGAGAAATTTGAATCATTCTACTAGTAAACAATTTTCAGGGTGATTTCTTTTTTTGGAAAACGAAAAAAAAAAAGGACTTGCTATTTCTATGACTGTTGTGGGTTAGACATCTTCTATTTGTTATTGAGGAAGGAGTTAAAATAAATATGGTCTCATATCTAAATCATTAGGTTTTTATATGGTATATATGATGTTATTTACTTAAAATTATGACTTATTTGTGTTACATATACAGTATTATGATTCTTCTCCTGTGCTTAATATATTTGTTTTTAGGATTCAAAAATGAGTCTTGAATCTTCAGAAAAGTAGAAAAATTCTCTCCTACATGCCAACAATTTTGCATGTTTACACTGTCCAATTTACATTTTTTCAAGGTATTAGTGCAAAAAAGTTGTGAGAAGTGGGTAATTTGCTTATTTCTAAACAAGAAATCCTCACAGATTAGATTTATTTATTGATTCCCCAGTTGCATTGCCAGCTGGGTGTCTTTTCTCCAACTAACACAGACATAATTTTTTACCCTGCAGGCTGGAATGGTGGTTTTAAAAATCCTTGGAGACAAGGTCTGAGCTTCTTCCTAGATGCCATGACATTTATCCTGTTGCGTACTGTATGGTTGGCACATAATTGACACTCAATTAAATTTTTTTGAGTGAATGATTGGATAAAGACCTTTGTGTGGGAGGAAACATTATGCCCCTCCCCTTTTCTGCATGTGTGTTATGCAGAAACCACAGCATTTCACAGGCCTGCGGTCTTATGTGGTAGCATGGATGAGGGTTCTTCAGGTTTCATGAGAATAGGCTCTGAACACTGGGTTTTGGTCTTCTTGATTCTCAGTGCCTGGATACCAGGCAAAAATAGTTTTTTGTACTCTTGCTGAGAGCAATCAGGTCACCAAACGTCCTCCACTGGAGGGAAAAGGAGGGCAAAGGAAGGGAGAGAAGGGCAGACATATACATCTTTTGTTTCCAATACTCTTCCTCATTCAACTGTGTACCTCTTCTCTGATTCAACATCCCGTTGACTTTATCATGATACCGTTTCTGTTTTTAATGTTTTTCTCCATTCTACATTGGTTACTATTCACTATTTAGTCCCCTGGTGTTATCATAGGTCATGTTATCCCTTTGGCATCACTTTATATATCATGTACTATTGAACTGCTCCAACTCTGCTGTTTCAACATCTCAATTTGCTGACCACAATCCATATTTTTTTATTTTCTCACTCACTGTCATCTCTTCTGCAGCCTAATAAGGACCTCCAATTCCTTGAATCCCTTACCTTCTAAAGTCTCTCTCTCTTTTCTTCCCTACTTAAATTAGGTTTCATACTCTACTCTTTTAATTGTTCTCTTTCCAGCAACTTCCCCCAACATGCTTCAGGGTCTCACACACCTGCAGAATCCCAACTCTGCTTAAATTCAACTATTTGGATCCTCCACTCCTACACCAGAGAGCTGTGCCCAGACAGAAAAAAACAAAACAAAAAAACCACCCAACATTTGTCAAACCAGAAATTTGGTAGTCAATCCTGACAGCTCTTTTTCCACTTCTCCTGCTTACCACTGTCCCTAGATTCTGTGCTTCCTACCTAAATACCTCTTACATTTGTCCTTCTCATTTTCCCACATTGCCACTCCCTTACATCAGGCCACTATTATTACCCTTTACCTCCCTAATGACACTCACTTGCTAAGTGGTCCTGCTGCCTTTATTCTTGTCCTCTTGCTATCCAGGCTGCATACAACAGCCGTAATAGTCCTTGAACATCATTTCATTTTCTCTTCTAACATCATTTAGTGGCATTGTTTTGGATTTAGGACAAACTTTTATACATGGTATAAATCCCTATGGGATATGGCTTCTGCCCATATCTCCAATTTCACCTCCCAACTCTTCTCTTTTTTCTCCAAATCTGTAAGTACAAATAGTTTTCTCAGTTCAGGCTCCATGCTCTCTCTTTTCCTTGGATGTTCTTCCCTTTCACTCCTCCTCTTCATCCTTCACCTCCAACTGTCTTTTTCCTGGTGACCACTTACTCATCTTTCCATTGTTTATTGCATCAAGGGATTCTTTCCTGATGTATCCTCTCTCGCCAAAAATATCTGACTTGTGCTTTTACTAAGTGCTCCCAGGGCACACTATCTCTTCTCCATTATAGCACTTAGCATACTGTGTTTCAACTGCTTATTTGTCTATATCTTCCACTATTTTACAAAGTCCATGGAGGCAGGAACCCAATCTACCTTGTTCACTATTGTGCCCTGGTACATAGTACAATGCTAATAATATAGTAAGGGGCAGATAAATACTTATTGCAGAGAGTATAGAGTGATGGTTAAGGTAAAATATCATGAGCCACATTGCCTGGGTTCAAATTCTAGGGCTACCAACTACTTTCTGGATAAACTTGAGCAAATTACTTAACCTTCTCTATGTCTAGCTTTCTTACCTATAAGATGCGAGTGGGCTGGGCACGGTGGCTCATGCCCATAATCCCGGCACTTTGGGAGGCCAAGGCAGGTGGATCACCTTAGGTGAGGAGTTGGAGACCAGTCTGGCCAACATGGTGAAACCCTGTGTCTATCAAAAATACAAAAAATTAGCCAGGTGTGGTGATGTGCACCTGTAGTCCCAGCTACTTGGGAGGCTGAGGCATGAGAATTGCTTGAACCCAGGAGGTGGAGGTTGCAGTGAAATTGCACCACTGCCCTCTAGCCTGGGCAACAGAGTGAGACTCTGTCTCAAAAACAAACAAGCAAACAACAACAAAAAGAGATGGGGGTTATGAAAGGACTTACCTCATATGGTTGTGAGCATTGAATTAAGTGTTTAGAATAGTGCCTGGTACACAGTAAACACCCAATTGGCTAATATTATTTGTTAAACATTTAATATGATCATTAAAAATAATAGTAATCTGCCTATCTTTAGCTGAAAATGAGCATGTCTTTATATATCTTTACGAACCAGTTGTGCATGTTAAATCAAATCTGTGACCCAATTCATTATATAAACTAATAACTCAATTAATAGTGTAAACATCAACCTGGATTTTTCCTTTCGGTGATTTTGAGAACATGGCTATGTACTCTCCTGCACATTGACTTGTGTCATTTTTTCTGTCTATTCTGACAGTGACCTCACTCAGCAGTGAATCTGGCTACCAACCTGATTGTGTCCACCTTTATGCCAGTATCTAAAACATGACATTATCAGGCTTACTGATTTTCAAATTAGGGCTTTCCTTAATTTTTAAATGCTTGGAAGAGTTCTTCTTCTACATAAGGCAACATGATGCTGAGACAGTTACACCCCCACTTCTTTTTTAAATATGAAGGAGATTTCCAGCCATCTTTTATAAGTAAGAAAATAGAAACTTGTAAAGGCTCTGTTATTTGTCCAGAGACAGGCATCGGTTAATATTGAAACCAGGAATAAAGATCTGGCATTCTATGGCTATCTTACATTTACAATAAAATATTACTGCAATATAGTACTAGGAAAGAGAAGCTCAAGTATGGGAACACAACGTATAATATTCTATTTGAAATTATAATCATGAATTTATGCTACACCAGCCCAATTTCCTTATAAGGTGAAGAAAATTGGTAAAAAATGGTCCTTGATTGTGTATATGTATGTATAGATAAACAAATTATATCGCCTGTGTAAACAAAGTGATCTTTGCTCAGTTTTTAGATTCTCTCTTGTAGAGAGTTAGGAGGAAAATCTTCCATCTCTGTCCTTGATATCTTTGAGTCTTAAGTATTAGGTCTTGCCATACGAAAGCTGTACTTATTTCTCTCTGTCCTTACCCTGCCAAACTTTTGCTATGACACATTCTTTACCCCAGAGGACACTGCTTACTTATTGCTTTGTCACTTGTCCCAGGCAATCTAGTTTCTGATCTCTTCACTGTACACACAAACGGTGGAAGTTACCTGTAATCTTCTGACATTTTCTTAACTTTGACTCATCTTTCACTTTCTTTCTAGGTAACTCTATTGATCAACTCTCCATTGTTAAAACACACCCCTCCTCTGGTGGCAACATCTCCAAGCTTGTCTGAGTTTTGTGATACTGGTTGTCTCTTTCCTTGTTTGTCTTCGGTTGCTCTGTTGGCTACTCTTTCTTCTTGCATGTTTGACAAAGTATCCACCAAGTTGCAGTCTTTTCTTTCTCTTCTCTAATTTCTGCCCTTTGAGCATTCCATTCTCTTCTGTAATTTGCCCCGAGTTTTGTGAACAGAAAGATTCCGTCTTTGTCATTCTTATATTTATTCCTAACACTTAGCACAATACCTGGGGTATAATAGGTGCTCAAAAAGTTTATTGACTTGAACTTCTGCTATGCAGGTGATTCCAAAAATCGAAACCAATAATGCTGACTTTTCTCAACTACTAGTCACAATAACATTTTCCACTTTCTGTGCATTTCCAGTGATAACAAACATAGTTACCACTTTTAAGCATCTGTTGTAACGTAGCCAGTCTGCTAAGTGAATTAAATACATTATTTCTATGCTACACAACAATTCTCCTAATTACACATTATCATCAATACCTAATACAGGAGAGAATTGACATCCACCTGAATGTCTAGTAAGCATCTCAAACTTAACATGGGCAAAAAAGAACTCTTTTCTCCATACCTGCTTATACAAATCTTTCCTGTCTCAGAAAGCAGCATCCCATTTATCCAGTTATTCCCTATTCAATGCTCTGCTTTCTCATATCCAGTCAATGAACACATATGCACAGTAGACTGTAAAAAATACCACCAATCTGGGCTGGGTGTGGTGGCTCACACCTGTAATACCAGCACTTTGGAGGGTGTGTCAAGGCCGGCAGATCACGTGAGGTCAGGAGTTCAAGATTAGCCTGGCTAATATGTCAAAACTCCATCTCTACTAAAAATACAAAAATTAGCCTGGTGTGGTGGCGCATGCCTGTAATCCCATCTACTCTGGAGGCTGAGGCAGGAGAATCACTTGAACCCAGGAGGTGGAGGCTGCAGTGAGCTGAAATCGCGCCAATGCACTCCAGCCTAGGTGACAGAGCGAGACTTCATCTCAAAAACAAACAAACCAACAAACTAACAAACAAACACACCAATCTGTCCATCTTTTTTCATTTCCGCCTCCCACTCTCAATTCGGGTCATCATTTTTTCTGTACCAGTACAAGAGAAGCCTGCTACTAGATTCTCTGACTTGCCTCCACTCCATTTTCCACACAGAAGCCAGTGGTCTTTTAAATACATAAATCAGATCACATTACCTGAGTGATTACAACCTGCTATAGCTGCAAAAACTACTGACCCTTTGAGTTGATGGCATTGCCAATATGGCTGTACCTGTGCTCTATGTCAAATATTTAATATTTTAAAATTTTATTTTAAAATATTTTAATATTTAAAATTTTAAGTGCAAAACAATATCTCTTGTAGTACTATTGCCAATAGTTTTGATATTCACTGAAATCTAACTAGCAGAATGACAAATAGCCAAAGAAAGAATTAAGATAACCAAGGGAGCTGTCACTCATTTCCATGGTTCTGCCTTTTAAACCACTGCCGTGCATTTGGGGCCAAATTAGCCACTGCTGGCTGTGAGACTCATAGATGATTCCTGCTCTGGTTGTTTCTGGACTCATGTAAACTACAGGAAGAAGAGACTTGGATACTAAGTGTAAGTTTTGTTTATCTTGCCAGAGTATTAAAGTATGTATACTTTTCTCATACACATATTCATGTTTATATTGTTGAAAAAGTATTTCTAATAAAACCTAGTATTTTTGTGTTTGAAAAATATGACTTTTAATGATAGTGATTTATCATTAATACAAATATTCATCTCTCTTTTAATTAGTGGAGACAAGTCTCAAGCTGAGAATTGTTAAGTGTCAGTGCTTGCTAAATTGGTGCAATTTTCACTTCGTTGAAAAATACATACCAATGCCATTTGTTAAATGATCTGAACTTGCTCTCATTGAAAAAGAAAGGTAGAAGATGCCTAAGCACATTCAACATGGAAGTGTTTTCTTTTTTTTTTTTTTGGTAATGCTTTCGGGTTTTCTCTGAAGTCTGTGACAAACCTCTGTATACAATCCCAAAACATCTTACTGATGATTATTTCAAGAAGAAGCTGAGGAAGCCCAGACTCTAAGAACATGAGATCTTTGACACAGAGAGAGAGAAATATGGGATTACAGAGCAGCACAAGATTGATCAGAAAGCTGTGGACTCACAAATTTTACCAAAAATCAAAACTATTCCTCAGCTCCAGTGCTACCTGTGATCTGTGTTTGCCCTGACGAATGGCATTTATTCTCACAAATTGGTGTTCTAAATGTCTTTAAGAAGAACCTAATTAAATAGCTGACAACAACAACAAAAAGAACATTAAAAAAAGTTTCTATCTTGGAATTACTGACTTTGGCTGAGAATGTGCACATTAGATTTCTTTGTTGCTTTCTTGAAAATAATATAGTGATTGTTTAGCTATTAAAATAATCACCAAGGGTTACCTTCTAAGTGATCTCTTCTTCCACCTTTACTTGAAATATATCATCACCACTAAGTTCACATACCTCCATGACTTCAGCTAAATCCAAGACAATGACAAGCACATTCATATCTCTGGGCATCGTCTCTCCTTAAAGTACTGTATTCCTAGGATTACCTCAAACTCAACATACTCCAATGTGAACTTACTAACTGCCTTAACCAGTTTTCTCTTTTCTCACATTTCCGCTTTGGTTAATGTGTAACCAAGGGACTCACCATCTCTCCAGTTACTCAGGCTAGAAATTGTGTCAAACTGGACTCTGATCTTCACCTCACCCTCCACCTAGTGTTCCCAGGGTCACCAAACCCTGTTAATACTACCATTAAATATCTTCTTATTCTCTCTCTTCCTATGCAGATCCATCATCACCACTAAAACCCTCACCATATCTTTCCTGTGCCTTTGAAACAAAATATTAACAGATCTTCTAGATTTCGGTTTCCTTGGTCTCCAATCCATTCTTTATGCTGACACCAGAGTAACATTTCTGTAACCACGATATGATGGTGTTATTTTTCTGCCCTAAAACCTTTGGTGGTCACACACTATCAAGCTCAAACTCTCTTGCAGAATATATAAAGTCTTTCACAACTTACATTTCCATCCTCATGTGTTAGCAGTATGGGCAGTGGTGGGTAGTGGTTAGAACATATGTGCTAGAGCCTGGCTATCTGGGTTTGTGTGTTAGTTTTGCCCAAGTGAGACCTTGAACATGTTATTTAGCTTATCAAAACCTTAGTTTTTTATCTGTAAAGTTCGGTTTGGAAATTTTGAAGATTAAGTAAGCCAATGAATGTAAAGTGCTTCGAAGAGTAAATGTTAGTTAGACAATGTTAAATAAATAAAAAACTCGTTTTCTATGTGCATATGGACTTTCACACTATTCTCCTGATAGGCCACATATTGTCTTGTCTCTGGAAATTTGCACATAGATAGCAGCTCAAATGTCCTTTCTCTGGTGAAATTTCTTCCAAGATAGGCTAAGTAAGCAACTCCCTTCTTGTTCCAGTGGGGCCTTGCACAAGCTTTAGTACAACCTCTGTTAAATTATATTGCAATTGTTCATGTAGGTATGTCTTCACATAGACTATCAGAGTGGATTGTCTTATTCATTTTAAAATTTCTTTCAGTGCCTATCATATAAGAAATGTTCAATACACATTTGTTAAAGGAATAATTGAGGCACTCTCTTTTCTTGGACTTATGTCTCAGTACCATAAAATATTTTTTTTTCTAGAGGACCATAGTATTCCAAAGGGAGATTTAATAATTTTGTGACTTGAAACGAATCCACAATTGGTTTAGAATGCACATTTTTTTTCTTCTCTGCAAACTTCTATTCTGCCGATATGAGCAAAATGTGTATAGTGTTACCCTAATTAAAATTAGCCTAGATTAGTCTTTATTTGATTTTTATTTAGAAAATATGAAATATCTAGACAAAAAATGTAAAATATAATCCTTTGTGTTCTCTTATACAACTCTGCCAATGCATTATTGCCCTTTTATGCTCAAAACATGTTGATTACCAGGAAAGTTGTACTGTGTAAGTTAGGTATTGGGGGAAGTTTTGAGTCTGGTCTTGCAAATATTATTAGTATTGCTGAATGAGAGAAAAATGTCCAATTAGGTAAAGTAACCCTGCCCCACCACTTCTGCTTCTTCTGGGATCCCCTGCATACATGATGGCCTCTGCTTTCCCCAGCCCAAACTTCCAGCCATCCTCCTCAGGACTCTTCCATGCCTTTCCTCACTCCCTCTTGTTTAAGGAAGCTTAGTGATTATTGCACTCAATTGAAGATGTAACTGGGTTCTTCGGGTCCCATCTCAAGTAAACAGTCTGCACTGTAGCATCTAAGAGAAAAAAGGCTTTGGCCCATAGGACGAGTTTACTCCAGTGCTGACAACATCATAACTTTAACCAGGACAGTGCAGGAGACATTTTATTAATAAGAAGCCTCCTCCAAATCAGCCTGCTATGAGTAAGGGAGCTCTTGACATCTGTTCTCTCAACTGTCACTGGATTCCTTTATTCATTGTGGTATAGTAAAAGGAGCATAGACTCTGAAGTCAGGAACACCTGGGTCTGAAGTTTCTCCCATAGGTCTTGCTTTGGTTATTAGTGCACAGCTTCTTTCTGAGTTTCAGTTTCCAGCTATAGAATGGAAATGATGCCACCTGTCTATGAAGTGTTGTTGTGAAGGTTAAATAAAATAATGTTGGTCAACTGCTTAGAAATGGGCCTGGTACACAGAAGTATATAATTCATAAAAGACATAACTACTATTATTTTTCACCTATTCCAATTTTAATTGAGGGCTAACTTCATACTAGATGTTGTATTGTAGCTGAGTCTATAGGTAATCACAGGTACTTGTTTTATCCCAGAGTTTTGTGCTTGCCAGCACTCAAAGCTTTTAGCCACTTTCCTCAAATATTTTTCCACTTTTTTGTTAGGATCAATTCTCCTTGGGAAGAGAGAAAAGGATGTATGTGGAAAAGGACAAGACTGTCATTGGAACACAAAATTGATAACCTGTCCTAGAATGCGATGTGCCACCATGAAAATGATTTAGAGACTGTAGAATCTGCCAAAGTTAATCAAGGAGTATTAACAGCTTGTTGAAATTTCTTATATTTAAGGCAGAGTTGGGGGGGAAGAAGAGGCAGGCAGAAGAAGGAGGTCATTTCATTGCTAAGAGTTTAAAGGCATAAGTGTAAAAAGCCCATAATGTTTAACCTGTATCATCAGCTCCAAAATATTGTGAGTTGGCTCTAGGTTTGACACTGATTTCTTTTCCTCATTTAGTAGCACATCTGAATTTCTTCAAAAAATGTAGTAACGGTTCAAAATGAAGACTCAAAATTCTCAACTTAGACCACAAATGCTGCTGTGCATCAACGCTGGAGTGCATTAGGATCATTAGCATACCACCTTTAAGCAATTTTCCCCTAAATTAAGAATATTTGATAATTGAAATCCACTGGAAGACTATTTGCAACTTTTCTTTTCCTACATAGTTTCAATGGCTTATTCTGCTCTATATGTTAATAGCACACGTTGCTTCTATCGCTGCAAGTAGAATCTTTCTAAGACCCTTTCATAGACCTTTGATTAGCTCTCAGTTGCTTGAAGGTAGTAAGTCAGGGATCATTCAGGGACTCTGTCACCCTCAAAAAATTGAGCTGACTTCTCCAGGGGAAAACTGCCAAGTTTTGTTTTTGGATGAATTTCTTCAGCAAAGATTTCATTTGGCATACGTAGGGAAAATTGCATTATCCTTCCTCATTTGTTTCACTATTTAACCAATAAACATCTTTTCCTGAAGTGAACCCTGTAGTATAATTTTTGCTATATTCTTTTGCCCTTATAAGTGTGATGCTCAAGCTTTTGCCCTTATAAGTGTGATGCTCAAGCCATAGGCACTAAAGTTGATATTAATGTTTATGGGATCAGATTAAGTTTAAGTGCAATTTTGAATTTATCACAATTACTTCAAGCTTAACTGTAATTGGAAAATTGCGACAAAATGCTTAATAGTATTACATAAGGCAAAAATTTTATATCTTTGCACAGTGTTTAATATGACCATCTAACAAAATAATAAATCATAAATTGATAATGAATATATCCAAAAATTTCGGGCAGGATTTTAACTTCAGTTTAAGCAATTTTGTATTACATGAAATGAACTGTATGTATAGCTTGAATCTTTTTTTTTTTTTTTTGGCTATTAATCTTTTTAAAAACATCATATAGAGCAATGCTTCTCAAGCTTCAGTGTGCATTAGAATCACCTGGAGGGCTTGTTAGACATTGCTTGTTCTCCCTTCCCTCCTCCTCCAGCCCCCACCCTCAAGTTTTTGATTCAGTAAGTTTGAGGTTGCGGCCTAGAATTTGCATTTCTAACAATTTCCCATGTGAGCCTGCTGCTGATCCAGGATACACCTTGAAAACATTGTGATATAAAGAAAGGAGAGCGTTTTAGGAAACGGGTTCTCGTACCGTTGGCTCCTCCACATACAAGCTGGGTAACTTTAAATAAATTTTCTTTTGGAAGGGTTATATTTTCATTTATGAGATAGGGATAAGCATGCTTGTCCTGACTACCTTCCATGGACAGGAGGATCAAATACCACATTTTTGGGTAAATACAGGACACAGAACAGGAACTGCTCAATAAAACTACTGGTGGTTCTTAGGTTATTATTTACAAAAGGGTACTTTGAATTAATTAAGAAGCCCTGTGTTATAGAACAGGAATTCAAACCTCTCAGTTTTCTAAGAGTTGTCTTAATTTACATGCTGCATAAATAATAATATTAGCAGAGATGCTCAGGACTCCAAAATATAATCAGGTCAGAGAAGCTGATTACAGAGACAGTAAATTAATCTTCTTTTAGTGCTAATTAGCATAGAAACTGGGTTTTGAGTCTGCATTTCCTTAAGAAGACCTCCATCTACTTCTCTCTTTTTTTTTTTTTTTTTTTAACTCCTTCCAAAATCATCTATTGAGGGTCAATTGTGTGTTGGGCCCTGAGTTAGGAAGTGCAGTGGCAAAGGTGTGTTCATTGTGCTCACAGCCTGTTAAAATACTTTCTTGTAATTCAGTGATAACTGTTCCATAGAGGAATGTGCTAAGCAGTGCAGGAGCACAGAGAAGGGAAGACCTGATTCTGCCTGAAGGGGTCAGGGAAGTCTTCCAGTTAATGTTGCTTTCTTTAAAAAGTGAATGCAGATATATCTTTAAGTCACTTCCAAAGTCCCATTCAAATATATCACCCCTCTAATCCAAAAGAAAAAGCAGAGTTGAATAAAGAGGAAATGCAATATTTATTTAAGGAAAGCAAACACCTCACAGAAGAATATGATTCCTTTCATTTTAAATACTCTTGCTTCTCAGGACTAAGTAGGTTCATTCATTCATTCACACACCTACTCACTCATCCAGTCTTTATATTATTCCCCTGATCTAGACATTTCAGGGGCTTTTCAAAGTGCTTAAAATCTCAGCTGATTGTCATGGCCATTAAGGCCATGTGCAATATGGCCATAATATGGCATGATACGGTCACTGCCTTCCTCACCTCCTTCACTTTTCTCTGCACTGTCTTGAGTCATACTGGTTACCTCTTAATTCCTTGATCAAACCATCCTCAGTAGGTCAATGCCTTTACATTTGCTTTTTCTTTCACCTGGCTCTTTGTGTGGCTAGCTCTTCTCATCCTCTGGCCTTAATCTGTATGTCTCCTTTTCAAGATGCCTTTCCTGCTACTTGAATCTAAGGTTTGCCCCTCACTCTCATAATCCTTTATCAGACCACTGCATTCTGTTCTATTGTAGCATTTCACAGGTTTAAACGAAATATTGGTTTGCTGCTTGTTTGTTATCTTCCTCCCTTATTCTGTCCTGTCTCCACTGTCAAGCACAATTCTTGGCATAAAGGAGGTTTTTAATACCCATTTGTAGAATGAATACATTTCCATGTTAAAGAAGTGATTGTCAGGCGAGGTGAAGCTGAGAGCTTTTTTTTTGTTTTGGTTGGAAAATTAAACAAGAGCTCAGCTTTCCAATAGTAAGACTAGGGTTTCAGAGCTTCTTGCCTGTGACTTGGCTCCCAGAAGGAGCAAAGGGGAGTTTAACTGTCTGGAACATAGGCATGGCACCTATTGTCCCTCCTGTGCCTTGCTATCAGTGCCCTTCCTGTAAGGGTTGCTGTAATCGATTGAGTGCCCACGATGCATAGCATTGGAGTAGTAGGTAGGCTATATTACACTTTAATTCAACTCAAGACATGAAAAAAAAGTTTTGTACTTACTAATCTGGGAGGCAATGGTTTTTTATATGTGGTCCCTATTCTTAAGAGGCTTCCAGCTTAGTTGGGGAGATAGGAAGTATGGCTAGGTAACTATTAAATCAAAATTGGAGAAATTTGTAACTGCAAAATGGAATGAGAAAATTGCCCTTTGAATGCTTTAGGACTAAATGTTATTGTCCTATAAAATTGCTCTATTCCTACTGAAGACTAGCCATGATCTCTGATGTGAAAGAACTCATGACTTCAGCTAAGGCAGTATAGTCTAGCAGAAGTTTCCGTAATACAGGAAATGTTTGATGATCTGTGCCATCCAATAAGGTAGCCACTAACTACCTTTGAGCCTTTGAGCATCTGAAATGTGACTAGTGCAACTGAGAAACTAAATTTTTAATTTAATTCATGTTAAATTTAAATAACCACATATGACTAGTGGTTATTGTATTGAAAAGCTCAGGTCTGAGGGGAAGAACAGAATTTGTGTCCACCGGAAGGTACAGCAGAACCAATTCTAATGAGACATACGTTGAAAAATCTTATTATCAGAAAGTAACTTATTGGGAATAGCACTGTGGTACAATATGTTTATTATAAAATAATAATTCTGAAGACTGTATTTGGACCATCTGTATTACCTTTAAAATGAGATGGCTTAAAGCAATGTTTGTTTCTATTTTTAAAGCATGTATTTGTGAAAATACTCCATTTCTTGAGTTTGCAAACTTTGGTGCTGAGACTTCTATAATTTTCAAGTGATTGTGATGACAGAAGGAAAAAAGTAATTGGAATTGTAGTTGAAGTGGGTACTCTGCAGAATTTTCTTTCACTAATTTAAATAAATCAACACATCTTTCCTTGTATGTAAAATTTTTGAAATAAATGCAAAATTGTCTTAAGAAAAGGCTCATAAATATCCATGTACTTTCTGGATATCATTTAGTGAAAGGGCATGAGAGAGAGAGAGAGAAAGGGAGAGGGTGAGAGAGAGGGAGGAGGAAGGAAGCTTTAGAAAGCAGGGTTTTCTGCTAAAATTTGGGAATAGTCTCTAAGATTAGAGGACTGTCAAAGACATAATTTGCATAATCCATTTATCACAACCCATCCAACAAGTATAATCCCGATCAATATCCCACCCGAATCTAATCAACCTCCTATAAGGACACAATCACTCACTAACCCTGCCTACCTCACCCACCAAGATCTCCTTAAAAATCTTGCCTCAACTCCTCTAGAATATTGAGCAACCCTAACTCATTCCTGCAAATTACGCCTACCAAATCTCACAAAGCAGAAGGTCTTAGAGTATTAAAAGCTTTTTACAAAGTAAAAACCCCAGCCAATTCACCAAAGAAAATCTATCTGGCATCCCAAGTCAAAATTGCCATTACAGAAAATGGAGGCAGTTTTATCTGGACAGACTGAAATAACTTTCCTCCTGTTTTGCAGAAAAAGAGTGATGAGATTTTGAAGAAGAGTCCTAATTGTGATAATAACAGGATGTATACCTTGTCTGATGCCTAATAACTTGTTTTTGATGTTTTCTTTTTGAGTTTTCTTTGCAACAAAGTTCCTTCATCAGGTCCCATTGGGTCAGTTTTTGTCACAGGAAGTAACAAGGAAAGCAATAAATCTTCATACTCCTTTTTGGATTATTTTGTTTTGAGGTGGAATGGCGTTTGTTATTTTCTTAAATTTGGCAGAGAACATTTACTCAATTCTTTTTTTTTTTTTTTTTTTTGAAATGATGTCTCACTCTGTTGTCCAGGCTGGAGTGCAATGGCGTGATCTCGGCTCACTGCAACCTCTGCCTCCTAGGTTCAAGCGATTCTCCTGCCTCAGCCTGCCAAGTAGCTGGGATTACAGGCATGCACCACTATGTCCGGCTAATTTTTGTATTTTTAGTGGAGACAGGGTTTCACCAAGTTGGCCAGGCTGGTCTCAAACTCCTGACCTCAAGTGATCCGCCTGCCTCAGCCTCCCAAAGTGCTGGGATTACAGGCATGAGCCACCGCGCCCTGCCCCATTTATTTGCTTTTTAAAAAATTCCATAGGTAGAATGAATTCATGACTCTGGGAAAAGTTTATCAAAAGGTAGAAGCTGGCACCACCATAGCCAGTCAAAGTACCATCATGAAGAGACTGAACGTGCAAGATGCTGTCAGTTCCCAAAGAGACTCACTGCTGAGCATGTCTCTGAATTTCTCAAGTGTGTCTGACAGCCCGAGGGACTGCTGCTGCTCCCTGATTGGTAGGTGAGGGCAGGTTGGGAGGTCTGAGGAAGACTCATGCCTGATGCCTGAGAACCACCCCTGTGCCCAGTGAACAGATAGGCTGGACCCAAGAAGAAATACCTTCTCAGAGAGCTTGCTTTTCTGAAAGTTGTAGTTGTTTTTTCTTTAATAAAGACGTGGGTGCCCAAATATCTTTGATCTGCTTGCCTTTTCTTCCCCACCTGCTAGTGCGAAAGGTTCTTACCTTGGTGGCCTATATAAATGGGTTTTACAGCATGTGTCCGTAGCTGAAGGCTTTGATGAGCTGTTTGGTGAAGGCTGTTTTTAGGTGATGATTTTAAAGTGCTTTGGTGGGCATAATATGGACCAGTTTAGATGTTTAACTGGGGCCCCTGGACAGCTGTCACAATCCTTCTTGGAACTAGGGAGGAAGAAAAAGTAACTAATGAAATTCACGTCAAAAATTAAACTATCTCGTTTGCTGGGGATCATTACTTATATGAATAACAAAATGAATATTTTATGTTGACAGCTAAATTGTTTATTTTTTTTTAAATAAAGGGTTTGGTTCAGTTATAGAAGTGTAAATTTCATCAAAATCTCGTTCAGGAGCTTGTTAGCTTGTTAACACTTCTCACCCAAATGTGTGCAACTCTCTTATGTTACGGAAATACCAAGCTATTGATGAATCGTAAATGGCCAATTAACCCAGATATATTTAGGTTTTAAATAATCTCTCATGTAATACATTTACTTTTTTCCTCAATCTGAATTAGCATGACTAATAAGGATGTCTCCAAAGTTCTTTGATTGTTAAATCAGATTTTCCACGTGGTGGGCTGGTGGTAGTATGTGGAATATGTCTCTCAGGAAGCTTCAGAAGGGGTGGAAAGGTGAGCTGGTCCTTGGAGCAGAATGGCTCAGTGGGTCACTTTGCAAATTGTCAACACAAACTGGCTTGGTCTCTCTCAAGAGACCAGAATTGTGTTTCTACATATGGATGCTAGTTCCTGTTTATAATAGGGGGTTTTTCTTTCTTTTCTTTTTTTCTTTTTGTTTTCTGAGACAGAGTCTTGCTCTGTCACTTAGGCTGGAGTGCAGTGGTGCGGTCACAGCTCTGTGCAACCTCAACCTCCTGGGCCCAAGTGATCCTCCCTGCTCAGCCTCTTGAGTAACCGGGACTACAGGCACGTGCCACCACACCCAGCTAGTTTTCTTTCTTTCTTTATTTTATTTTTTTGTAGAGACGAGGACTCCTTATGTTGCCTAGCCTGGTCTTGAACTCCTGCCTTAGCCTCCCAAAGTGCTGGGATTATAGGCACGAACCACTGCACCCAGCTGGGGAGGTGGGTGTTTCTTTTAACAGCTGTTGATGTATTTTCAAGGTTTACTTGGATTGAGGATCTAATGTAAAATGCAGATAAAAGAATTGTCTAGGATCCTAGAGCAATGCTCAGCCCCAGCAGGGTGAATCAGAAACTTCAGACCAACAGGGAAAGGACACCTTCACTATGCCTAAAAGCAAATATTTGAAGTATTATAATAGGCACTGTTTTTGTTATCTATGATTCTGTTACATAGAGGGGTATCAAGTGCTTCAACGGGACACTGAAATTGAAAATGTGAAGTTACACAGTATATTCATGTCCTTCTGAATATTACAATAGTTTAACTGATACCACCCAACGGAAAATGTGTAGAAGACTCAGATGTCACCATAACCAATTCTTGGGTGGTTTGGAAGGCCTATGTCCTGGTGGCCCCTTGGCATTTATCTTAGCTGAAGGGAATCATTGCAGGGGGAATAAGCAGATGCCCCGGAAGAGATACTTAGAGCCACGTATGTGCTGAAGGGGAGCAATGTCCAGTCTACAAAAGAAAAGGCTGGGGTGGACAGAGTCAGTGCAATTGTTTACCCAGGAGATTTATACAGAATACTCCAGAGCAAGAACCTCCAGGGTAAGGGCAGGGCTGGATCCCAAAGCATACAGAGTTTGAGCCTGAGTTTGAGTCCTATCACAGCAACTGGGCAGTTATTTAGCATCTCTGTGCCTTAGTTTTCTTGTCTGTAAAATGGGTATCATACCTGTACCTACCTCATTATATCATTATGAAGAATAAATGAGCCATTATTAGTAAAATGCTTTCAGTAGTGTCTGCATATAGTAAATACTATCCCAATGTACATACATGTTTGGGGTGGCATGAAAAACTTAACAATTGGACCAAGATTGCTGCTTAGGACAGAAATGGAAAAGATGGATCAATTGATTTTTCTATTATACTGCCCAGTGATGCATGCAAACATATCTTTCTTCAGACCACATATATATGTATTCAGCTCCTTGTCCCTGGAGCTCCCCCAGGTGGGGGTTGTGGAGATACAGGTCCTTAAGAACTGGTGCAGGTTTCCTGAAGAAGCCACCTTTTGAAATCTAAGAGCATGAAAGGCCCTTGGGTTTACATCTGACAAGTGCGAATGTCAGGTAACCAAGTAACCAGTACAGTCTGGGAATGAGAACATTAATTCAGGTCAGACAGGTAAAGCGAAGTTAAGCCATGCTGTACCTCTGAAATGAAAATCAATGCTATTTATAACAATAACTGAGAGAAAGACAAAGGAGTCAGGCAGATGAAGACTAAAACTCTATCTTTATTCCATCAGGAATAAAGATATTGGATGGAGATGTTGGATAACACAGTTGAGGGGGTGAGGGCAATGAAGGACTTTCAAAAGCCAGTCCCAGGCTGGGATAGAGTTACCTGTCCCAGGAAGCACAGGAGAACTGCAGGCAGGATGAAGTGAAGCTGAAAGGAGTGTTCTCTTGGGGAAGGTAGTCTGCCAAGAGAGGGGAACCCAGTGGCCAAGAGACCCATGCCTACATCTTTCTCCTAAGTTGGCGGTTCTCAATGTAAAGTCCCAGGTTCCATGAGGTCAAAACTATTACTTTTTTTTTTTCGCATTTTCACTCTGTTTCTCTCAAAGTGTATGATGGAGTTTTCCAGAAACTCTGTTGCATGTCATATTGCAAAAAGATTGAATCCAGAAGTTGATACTTAAATTCATCTTCTTTCTCTTAAGTCAGGCATTAAAGAGATTTGCAAAAGTGTAAATCAGTGCCATTTTTTCTTACTATAATTTTGTTGGGAAAATATATTCTTTCACAAAATGTTATGTATGTTAATATATAGTTAATTTATTATTGTTATCTTAAATGTAGTTCTCAGTTTTAATGTTTTGTTTGTTTGTTTGAGAAGGAGTCTGGCTCTCTCTCCCAAACTGGAGTGCAATGGCGTGATCTCAGCTCACTGCAACCTCCGCCTCCCGGGTTCAAGCGATCCTCCTGCCTTAGCCTCCCAAGTAGCTGGGATTACAGGGGCCTGCCGCCATGCCTGGCTAATTTTTGTATTTTTAATAGAGACGGGGTTTCACCGTGTTCCCCAGGCTGGTCTCAAACTCTTAAGCTCAGGCAATCCACCCGCCTTGGCCTCCCAAAGTGCTAGGATTACAGGTGCGAGTCACCGTGCCCGGCTAGTTTTAACTTTTAACACAGCAAACATCAATATATGTTAACCCTCACAACTAAAAGCTTTTAGTAGTCATTAATGAATTTAGAGAGTGCAGGAATTCTGAGAGTGAGAGTGAAAACTTTGAGGATCACTTCTTAAATAACTAATCAGATGTTTTGCATCCTTCCCTTGTATGGAATAAATGAGGGGAGAAGAGAAACCAGAAGGTGTTAGTTTAGAGTATTTTCCATCACATGAGAAGTGATACCCACCCAAATCCCACCCCATGAATAACCCAAATGACACTGGGGTAGCAGATGCTTAAGATGGTTGCTCCAATGTTTGTGAATAATGATGCCAGTGGAAAGTAAGGTAAAAACTCTTTCAAATTTCAAATGTAGTGACAAGTTCTTTGCCCTTTTTGTGGATAGGGAATAGGTAGCAGCTACAAATCTTTTTTTTTTTTTTTTTTTTGCTTATCCCCAAATTTGTTGGTTTTTATCTTTTGCTTTCTGCAAATAGCTTTTGTCTATTTTGCCAATGCTTTTCTTTCTTTCTTTTTCAAATTATACTATAATTTCTAGGGTACATGTGCACAACATGCAGGTTTGTTACATATGTATACATGTGCCATGTTGGTGTGCTGTAGCAGCTAAGAATCTTAAACTGGATTTGAGACAGGGAATTGTATTAGAGGGTAGAAGACTTGTGCAGATTAAAGGGAAGTTTAAGAAGAACCATACAGGGCTGGGCACGGTGGCTCACACCTGTAATCCCAGCACTTTGGGAGGCCTAGGCAGGCAGATCACATGAGGTCAGGAGTTCAAGACCAGCCTGGCCAACATAGTGAAACCCCATCTCTACAAAAATAAAAAAATTAGCCGGGCATGATGGCGGGTGCCTGCAATCCCAGCTACTCGGGAGGCTGAGGCAGGAGAATCGCTTGAACTGGGGAGGCAAAGGCTGCAGTGAGCCGTGATCACGCCACTGCACTGCAGCCTGGGTGACAGAGCAAGACTCTGTCTCAAAAAACAAACAACAACAACAACAACACAACAACAACAAAAACCATACGCAAAAGATTGTAGACCAGGAAAACAACTTCTCTGTTTGAAAATTACCTCCTGACTAAGAATGGCTTAGATATCCTCAAATGCATTGCATTTTTTTTTTCATATTATTCTGTTACCTTTGATGAAAAAGCCTCTTCTAGAGACCTCGGGATAGTAATCAATATCTACCTTCACACCAACTTGGGGAACATTTTTTCACACTAATTTTTTTACTTGGTATTTCTTCTTGGTAATCTAAGATGCTTTGAGATAGGGAGAAAATATGTTTTTAACATTGTAAACTAATGCAGATTGGGAATTGAAACTCATTTGTTGCAGATGTGAAGAAAGGCCAAGTTTTATCATATCTGGATAGCCCGATCCTGGAAGTAGCAGCACCCAGACATTGTAGGGCTCAGTATTTGTTGCATAAATGATATATTCTGAAGTTTCGTCTCCAAACTTAAATATTTAAAATGATGTCAAAGTGGCATTCTCCCAAAAGTGGATTTCTAAGCCATGAATAATTGAATAAGAATGACTAATTAAATAAATAATAATAACTGAAGGAAATGTTTCAACTTAACATTTTTATTTTTCTCTCTGAAATGACAGGCACACATACATAGGAGTTAACACACTGACTGCCTACGAGGCAGGAATGATTTTAAGTACAGTATATTGATGCTTAAGTCTCATAACTACCCTCTCCACTAGGTTATATTATTATATCTCTTTTATATACAAAAGAACTGAAAACCTAAGAGGTGGGAACAGGGTCTGAATCCAGGCAACTGACCCTGGAGCCCAGCACTAGCCTGTACATGCCCTGCAGTGAGCGGCTGGGCATGTTGGAAACAATTCCCTCTGCTGCACTTGAGAAAGATTGATTCAGTTTCTTTTCATTACTGTGTTCCCTTAGGAGGATGTGATAGTATTGATCCGTTGTGCCAAAAGTTCTTGCAGCTCTTTGGCTGCCAAACGTCAATGAGAGCCTCACTTTAAAAGCTCATGATATCAAATCTTCCACTTCAGTTTGTTCCTCTGTAGGCTGGGTACATCTTCACTGGAGTTTCTCAATGCAGAGGCACAAGAGTGTATTGGAGCCAGAGTAGAATCTCCATGAAGGGTGAACCCTTTTCCATATGTTTCTTTCTTTCTTTTTCTTTTTTTCTTTTTTTTTATATTTTCAGCATTTTTTTTTTTTTTTTTTTTTTTTTTGAGACAAGATCTCACTCTGTTGCCCAGGCTGGAGTGCAGTGGCACGATCTTGGCTCACTGCAACCTCCCTGTCCCGGGCTAAAGTGATCCTTCCATCTCAGACCCCCAAATGGCGGGGACCACAGGTGCACACCAACCATGCCCAGCTAATTTTTGTATTTTTAGTAGAGATGGAGTTTCACCATATTAGCCAGGCTGATCTTGAACTCCTGGGCTCAAGTGATCTGCCCATCTCAGCTTCCCAAAGTGTTGGGATTACAGGTGTGAGCCACTGCTTCCAGCCTGTTTCTTCTTTTTCATCTGTAGTGGAAATAGTCTTATTGTGCTGTCCCCTTCAATAATATACCTGATAACAAGCTCACTGAAAAAAATTCAAACATTACCAAAAACCATAAGCAAGAAAATAAATATTAACTTAAATCCTACCTCCCTGAATTTGCAGCATTAATATTTTGGTGAACATCTTTTCAGGCATCTGTTTATGCATACAAACACCTACATCATTTCATACAAGTGGAATTATATTGCACATGATGTCTTTTAATATAGGACAAATAATTTTTAATTTTTTAAATTCTTATTCCTCCTTTTATATTTCTCTTCCACTATGAAACATCTGCCTTTACCCAAAGGAATCCCCATTAGCAATCTGTTATATTTTTCTGTTCCTTTTTCAATAATGATCTAAAATATATGCAATGTTGTAATATACACGTCATTGCTTGTTTTATAAAATATATTCATGTACATGTATAAAGTTACACATGTATATAATATATGAATGCATACTTTCATATATATGTGATACAAGTATAACAAGATGTATACACATACATGAAATCTTTTTCATGTATGTGTATATCTACATAACACAAGTAAATGTATATACATAATTTTTGCCATTGTTTTACAAAAAGTGGGATCAAATACATTTTTTTTTTTTTTTTTTTTTTTGAGACGGAGTCTCGCTGTGTCGCCCAGGCTGGAGTGCAGTGGCCGGATCTCAGCTCACTGCAAGCTCCGCCTCCCGGGTTTTTACGCCATTCTCCTGCCTCAGCCTCCCGAGTAGCCGGGACTACAGGCGCCTGCCACCTCGCCCGGCTAGTTTTTCGTATTTTTTAGTAGAGACGGGGTTTCACCGTGTTAGCCAGGATGGTCTCGAACTCCTGACCTCGTGATCCGCCCGTCTCGGCCTCCCAAAGTGCTGGGATTACAGGCTTGAGCCACCGCGCCCGGCCCAAATACATTTTTGGCTATGTCTTATTTTTCCCACCTAACAAAACCTCATAAGTATTTTGCAAATTGATTGGTATATACCTAATTCATTCTGTGAACAATAACATCCATGAGCTAAAGGTAACTGATACCGTTCAACATTACTCTGCTTCAAAAATTTTGTTTCTGGTGGAAGACTAGACAAACTAGTTTATATTTTATGTTTCTGATATTTGTTGAAAACATTTTTAATATTATCAGTTGATAGAAGATGAATAATGCAAAATGATTAATGTATGATATTTCATTTGACAGAAGAAGTATTTTTCTTTGACCCTGAAACCATACAATTTCACTGGAAAATTTTTGTAAAATGCTTACTATAATTTTTTATAAACTGCAAAATTAGATAACGCCCTCAAGTAAAGAAATGACTGCCTTATTGGGAAAAAAAGTGTACAAACATTCAAGGGGCCAGTTGTGGCCAGCAGAATTGAATTTCTTATGAATAGACTGTGTTTTATGAGGCAGACCAGATAAGGCAGGCTACAAGCTTGTAGCTCTGATATAGGATTGCTTTCTCATTCACTGCATCCTATGGCCAATAAGGAGGAGAAACAATACTAGCCAGGGTATTGTGTGTAATGCATGGGGTCTTATTGCAGAAAGAATGGTTCAGAGGAATCTTGGAAATAGCGATCTCAATCTCATTGTGTTTGGGATCAGGATGAAAATGAAAGTGAAACAAGATAGAGCAGAAACAAGTAAACTTTGGGAAGTTTTAATAGAATGCAGAAATTGTTTAGAATAGGGTAGGACCTGATAGAAGAAAAATACAACACAGCAATACAATTTCTCTAAAAGTCATGACATGCCTAAGTGAATTAGCCAACTAGTAATTTAAGAATTATAACAAGATAAGGGGCACAAAAATAATGTATTAGAGAAAATAAGATTAAAATACATAAGAACATTTCAGCAGTTAAAGACTGCTAATGGAGAAAGTAAAAACAGAATAAAACAAAGCACATTTAAAAAGTCTCCTGGATTTTCCCCCAGACACTGAAGGCATTAGTGACAGGGTATGTCACTGAGAATCTTAGTTCTTTCCCACAGGGATTGCAAGAGTAGGTAAAGGTTGAATTTTGAAAACTGGGAGCTGTTTTTCCAAAAGAGAAGGGAAGCAAGCAAAATACCAAAGATGTTCATAATAGACACGAGGAAATTGATGAGTGAGAGAAAAAGAGAGAGAGAAAGAGAAAGAGAGGGAGCGAGGGAGAGAGAGTGGGAATTTTTGAATGATAAAGGCAGAGCGTCTACAGGCATACCTCATTTGGAATCAATCTGATGAGTAACGCCTTTAAAATACAGGCATAGTGGATAAATTTTTTGATGTGCTGCTATATTCAGTTTGCCAGCATTTTTTTGAGGATTTTCACATCGATATTCATCAGAGATATTGGCTTGAAGTTTCCTTTTTTTTGTTTGTTCTCTGCCAGGTTTTGGTATCGGGATGATGCTGGCTTCATAAAATGAATCAGGGAGGAGTCCCTTCTTTCCTGTTGTTTGGAATAGTTTCAGAAGGAATGGTACCAGCTCCTCTTTGTACCTCTGGTAGAATTCGACTGTGAATCCATCTGGTCCTGGGCTTTTTTGGTTGGTAGGCTATTAATTACTGCCTCAACTTCAGAACTTGTTATTGGTCTACTCAGGGATTCAACTTCTTCCTGGTTTAGTCTTGGGAGGGTGTGTGTGTCCAGGAATTTATTGATTTCTTCTAGATCTTCTAGTTTATTTGCATAGAGGTGTTTATAGTATATTCTGATGGTAATTTGTGTTTCTGTGGGGTCAGTGGTGATGTCCCCTTTATCATTTTTTATTGTGTCTATTTGATTCTTCTCTTTTCTTCTTTATTAGTCTGGCTAGTGGGCTATTTTGTTATTATTATTATTTTTTTTAAACAGCTCCTGAATAAATTGATTTTTTTTGAGGGTGTTTTGTGTCTCTACCTCTTTCAGTTCTGCCTTGATCTTAGTTATTTCTTGTATTCTGATAGCTTTTGGATTAGTTTGCTCTTAATTCTCTAGCTCTTTTAATTCTGATATTAGGGTGCCAATCAGAATGGTGACTATTAAAAAGTCAAGAAACAATAGATGCTGGCAAGGCTGTGGAGAAATAGGAACAGTTTTACACTGTTGGTGGGAATGTAAATTAGTTCAACCATTGTGGAAGACAGTATGGTGATTTCTCAAGGATCTAGAACCAGAAATACCATTTGATCCAACAATCCCATTATTGGGTATATACCCAAAGGAATATAAATCATTGTACTATAAAGACATGTGCACACGTATGTTTATTGAAGCACTATTTACAATAGCAAAGTCATGGAACCAACCCAAATGCCCATCAATGATAGACTAGATAAAGCAAATGTGGTACATATACACAACGGAATACTATGCAGCCATAAAAAAGAATGAGTTAATGTCCTTTGCAGGGACATGGATGAAGTTGGAAGCCATCATCCTCAGCAAACTAACAGGAATAGAAAACCAAACACCACATGTTTTCAGTCATAAGTGGGAGTTGAACAATGGGAACACATGGACACAGGGAGGGGAACAATATACACCAGGGTCTGTTTGGAGGTGGAGGGCAACAAGAAAGAACTTAGGATAGGTCAATAGGTGCAGCAAACCACCATGGCACATGTATGCCTATGTAACAAATCTGCATGTTCTGCATATGTATCCCAGACCTTAAAGTAAAATAAGAATAAAAAATAAAATAAAATAAATATAGGCATAACTGGCAAATATTGCAGGTTCAGTTCCAGACCACTGCAATCAAGTGAATATCATAATAAAGTGAGTCATGAAAAGTTTTTGGTTTCCAGTGCATATAAAATCTATGTTTATGTGGCCAGGTGTGGTGGCTCATGCCTGTAATCCCAGCACTTTGGGATTCTGAGATGAAGTAGGGGGTTGGAGGGGATTGCTGGAACCTAGAAGTTGGGTTATCATATAGTGAGACCCCATCTCTAGTAAAAATAACAAAAAATTACCTGCGTGTGGTGGCATGCGCTTGCGATCCCAGCTATTCAAGAGGCTGAGGTGGGGGAATTGCTTTATCCTAGGAGGTCAAGGGTCCAGTGAGCCATGATCGCACCACTGCATTCCAGCCTGGGTGACAGAGTGAAACCTTGTCTAAAAAAAAAAAAAAAAAAAAAAAAAAAGGCGTTATTTTTACACTGCACTGTAGTCTATTGAGGGTGCAATAGCATTATGTCTAAAAGAAAATGTACATACCTTAAAAATGTTTTATTGCAACTAGACATAATAGTGTGGACCTGTAGTTCCCGCTACTCAGTAGGTCGAGGATCCCCTGAGCCCAAGAGTTTGAGGTTGCAGTGAGCTATGATCACACCATGGCACTCCAGCGTGAGCGAAAGAGCAAGACCTTGTCCCTAAAAAGATAATTTAAAAAACTGTTTGTTGCTGAAAATACTAATGCTTATCCGAGCCTTCAGTGAAGAGTCTTGCATTGATGTTGATGGCTGCTGACTGATCAAGGTGGTGGTTCCTGAAGGTTTGGTTGGTGGTGGCATTTTTCTAAAGTATGACAATAAAGTTTGCTGCATTGATGAACTCTTCTCTTTGGGAAAGATTTCTCTTTAGCATGCAATGCTGTTTGATAGCATTTTGCCCATAATAGAATTTTTCTCAAAACTGGAGTCAGTTGTCTCACACCCTGCCACTGCTTTATCAACTATGTTTATGTAATATTCTAAATACTTTGTTGATATTTCAATAATGTTCACAGCATTTTCACCAGGAGTAGGTTCCATCTCAAGAAATTACTTTTTTTTTTTTTTTTTTTTTGTTCATCCATAAGAAGCAGCTCCTCATTCATTCACATTTGATCATGAGATTATAGGAATTCTGTTACATCTTTAGGCTTCACTTCTAATTCTGGTTCTTTTGCTATTTCTACCACATCTGCAGTTGTTTCCTCCATTGAAGCCTTGAACCCTTCAAAGTCATCCATAAGGGCTAGAATCAATTTTTTCCATACTTCTGTTAACATTAATATTTTGACCTTCTCCCATGAATCATGAATGTTCTTAATGGCATCTAGAATGCTTTCCATAAGGTTTTCAATTTATGTTGTCCGGATCCATCAGAAGAATCACTATCTATGGTAACTATAGTCTTATGAAGTGTATTTCTTGATAATAAGACTTGAAATTCAAAATTACTCCTTGGTCCATGGGCTACATAATTAATATTGTGTTAGCAGGAATGAAAACAACATTAATATCTTGGTAAATTTCTGTTTTGTTTTTGTTTTTTTTTTCAGACGGGGTCTCGCTCTGTCGCCCAAGCTGGAGTGCAGTGGCGTGATCTCGGCTCACTGCAAGCTCCGCCTCCTTGGTTCACGCCATTCTCCTGCCTCANTTTTTTTTTTTTTTTTTTTTTTTTTTTTTTTTAAGTAGAGACGGGATTTTACCGTGTTAGCCAGGATGGTCTCGATCTCCTGACCTTGTGATCCACCCACCTCAGCCTCCCAAAGTGATGGGATTACAGGCGTGAGCCACCGCGCCCAGCCATATCTTGGTAAATTTCTATCAGAGCTCTTGGGTGACCAGGTGCATTGTCAATGAGCAGCAATATTGTGAAAGGAATCTTTATTTCTGAGCAGTGGATCTCAACAGTGAGCTTTAAATATTCAGCAAACCATGCTGTAAACAAATTTTCTGTCATCCAGGCTTTGTTGTTTCATTTATAGGGCACAAGCAGAGTAGATTTAGCATAATTCTAAACTGCCCTAGGATTTTTGGAATGGTAAATTGGTTTCAAGCTCAAGTCATCAGCTGCATTAGCCCCTAACAGGAGAGTCAGTATGTCCTTTGAAGCTTTGAAGCCAGGCATTGATTTCTCCTCTATAGCTATGAAGTCCTAGATGGCATTTCCTTTCCATAGAGGCTGTTTTGTCTGCATTGAAAATCTGTTGTTTAGCCACCTTTATTAATGATCTTAGCTGGATCTTCTGGATGACTTGCTGCAGCTTCTACATCAGTACATACTGCTTCACCTTGCTCTTTTATGTTATAGTGATGGCTTCTTTCCTTAAACCTCATGGAACAATCTCTGCTAGTTTCCAACTTTTCTTTGGCAGCTTCCTCATTTCCTTCTGTCTTCGTAAAATTGAAGAGGGCTAGGGTCTTGCTCTGAATTAGGCTTGGTTTCAGGGAATGTTGTAGCTGGTTTGATCTTCTATTCAGACCACCAAAACTTTCTCCACATCAGCAATAAGGCTGTTTCACATTCTTATTATTCATGTGTTCACTGGAGTAGCACTTTTGATTTCCTTCAAGAACTTTCCCTTTGCATTTACAACTTGGCTAACCTTTGGTGCAAGAGGATTAGCTTTCAGCCCATGTTGGCTTTCAACATGGCTTCCTCACTAAGCTTAATCATTTCCAACTTTTGACTTAAAGTGAGATATTTGTGACTCTTCTTTTCACTTGAGCACTTAGAGGCCAATGTAGGGTTATTAATTGGTCTAATTTCAATATTGTTGTGTCTCAGGTAATAGAGATGCCCAAGAAGAGGGAGGAGATGGAGGAATGGCTGTTTGATGGAAGAGTCAGAAAACACACAACATTTATTTGTTGAATTTGCCATCTTATATGAATGTGGTTCATGGGGCCCCAAAACAATTACAGTAGTAGGATCAAATAACACAGATTTACAGATCACCATAAGAGACACAATAATGGAGAAAAAGTTTCAAATATTGTTAGAATTACCAAAATGTGATACAGACACATAAATATGTGCCAGTGCTATTGGAAAAATGGTACCCCTAGACTTGCTATACCCAGGATTGCCACAAATCTTCAATGTATAAAAAATGCAATATCTATGAGTACAATAAAGTGACACAATAAAATGAAGTATGTCTGTATTCAGTGTTTCATCAAGGGTAAATTATTGTCTAACAGAGAAAAGAAATATGTATAAAAAGAAGGTCTCAGTGTTTATGAGGAGATCTTCTAAAGGTTTAGTTGAGCTTTACATCATAAACTAGAATTTGGGGCAGAAAATTCTGGGCACATGAAAGTAATGAATAACTAAAATAAGCATGTCAACTATGTTGATTTTGTTTTGCCAATTTGGAGCCTCAAAAACTGGCAGTTATCACTCAATGAGTGTCAGCTGGTGAAATATTTACTTTCAAAATTGTGGTGGTTACCTCATGTGGATAAAGGAGTAACTATTACAAAAGCTTAATTATAGTAACCTAAATTATGTGATAAAATCTGTTTTAATAAATTAAACTATGATGATTTTTTTCTTTATAGGAAATTTCTTATGGTGTTAGTATCTTGTGAAAAGATATAAAAATAACAATTTAAAAAATGGATGTGATATGGCTGTCTTTGATTCTCTGGCTTACAGAGAATAAAACAAAGTGAGAGCTATAACCACATATACAAAATGCAACATTCATAGTCAGTTTTGTTTAACCTTGTGTGAAATCTACCTCAATTGCTATTGAAAGTTGAGAATGGCCTGTAACAGTTTTTAAACCATTTTAGAAACAAGTAAACATGAGTACACATCTTAAATATAAAACCCAAGGTAGCATTAAAGTTGACAGTTGTAGAAAGAAAATAACATAGCTTTTGTGTAGATATTTTAGCATGTAATTTTCAGCACAAAATTCATATAATCAGAAGGCTTGAGGTGACCTTGAGAGGTCATCAGGCTCATGCTTCTGCTATTATAGGGAATAGTTAACACAAGGCACTGTGCAATGATAGACAGAAACAGGTAAGTTAAGGGCAATATTACTGTCTTATCTAAAAATAACATTATTTTCATTGAGTTTCAATATAAATGAATGGCCTTCTAGCAAATACATAGCTCTTTTGGAACTTACCTAAGTTTTGTAATTTTAATCAAATCGTATTTAGCATTCTAAATAGCAGTTGTATCATCATGTGGTACAGAGAAGTGGTTTAATGTAGCCATCAGGGAGATATATTCAAATAAAAATCATTTTTAAATGACAAAATTTTCAGAATTTCTTCTAGGCTTAGAAAGACTTTGTATATGGCCCCTGGCACTAAATTTGATCATCTTCTGCCCAAACTCTTATTTGAGATTAGATTGTGAATCTGCTTTGCAATACAGAACAACCTTTCTTTGAACACATTTTCATAGCAGAGTGTCTTAGTATGTTTCGTGTTGCTGTAACGGAGTATCTGAGACTGGGTAATTTGTACAGAGGAGAGGTTTATTTGGCTCATGATTCTGCAAGCTGGGAAGCACCAGGGCCATGGTGCCAACATCTACTCAGCTTTTGTGCTGAGTCAAACTATAGTGAAGGGTCAGAATATGGTGAAAGGTCAAAGAGGAAGCGGGCATGTGTGAAGAGGCAAAACCTGAGGGGCATCCCAGCTTAATGGAAACCCACTACTGTGGGAAGTAACCCATTCTCATGAGAACTAATCTAGTCTTGCTGGAGCAGGAACTCACTCACTACCTGCAGAATAGCACCAAGCTGTCCAGGAGACCAGAGCCCTCATGACACAAACTCCTCCAATCAGGCCCCACCTGCAAACACTGCTGCACTGAGGATCAAATTTCAACATGGGTTTCAGTGGGGACAAACAAACCGTATGGAAACCATAGTGAAGAGTTTCTTTTGAATATAATCAGTTTGATTCTAGGGTTATAAAAGGCAGAGTGGAGAAGGATCACAGAGTATCCTTCCTAAAGTTTGAAAAAAAGTGTAAAGGGTCTGACCTTAAATTACCAACAACAGTCAAGTAAACAAAAGGGTATTTTTTATATTAATAAACTTCAAACAGCAGTGATGAAAGAAGAAAAGTAAACTGAGAAAATAGAGTGGTTTTACCACATAAAGTCGAGGAAAAACTCTCTAAAGCAGAAAACTTATATATGATTGTAGAAAATCCAGTAAGGAGGATCAAAAGGCTGTCCTTGTCATTTGCCCAGGGGATTGAGAGTGACTAAGTGAGATTCTTGACTAAGTGAGATAACTGTGAAAATGGACTTTGAATGGGATTCATCACAAGAGCCTGGCACCAAGATTCCTCTGCAGCAGTTGCACTCAAGCCTAGCAAGTGGTGCCCACTGGCTTATGTGATAGTTAACTTTATGTGTCAACTCAACTAGGCTATGGTACCCAGATATATAGTCAAATATTATTACAGATGTTTCTGTGAAGGCCAAAGAATAAATAACACACAATCAAACATTATTCTAGATGTTTCTGTGAATGTTAATGAGATTAGCATTTAAATTAGTAGACTTTGAGCAAAGCAAATTACCTTCCATAATGTAGGTGGAGCTCATTCATTCAGTTGATGTTCTTAATAGCAATCATTAAAAAGTCAGGAAACAACAGGTGCTGGAGGGGATGTGGAGAAATAGGAACACTTTTACACTGTTGGTGGGATTGTAAACTAGTTCAACCATTATGGAAAACAGTATGGCGATTCCTCAAGGATCTAGAACTAGAAGTACCATATGACCCAGCCATCCCATTACTGGGTATATACCCAAAGGATTATAAATCATGCTGCTATAAAGACACATGCACACGTATATTTATTGCGGCACTATTCACAATAGCAAAGACTTGGAATCAACCCAAATGTCCATCAGTGACAGACTGGATTAAGAAAATGTGGCACATATACACCATGGAATACTATGCAGCCATAAAAAAGGATGAGTTTGTGTCCTTTGTAGGGACATGGATGCAGCTGGAAACCATCATTCTCAGCAAACTATCGCAAGAACAGAAAACCAAATACGCCATGTTCTCACTCATAGGTGGGAACTGAACAATGAGACTCTGGAAGGGGAACATCATACACCAGGGCCTATCATGGGGAGGGGGGAGGGGGGAGGGATTGCATTGGGAGTTATACCTGATGTAAATGACGAGTTGATGGGTGCTGACGAGTTGATGGGTGCAGCACAGCAACATGGCACAAGTATACATATGTAACAAACCTGCACGTTATGCACATGTACCCTAGAACTTAAAGTATAATAATAAAAAAAAAAAAAAAAAGAAAAGAAAAAAGACCGGTCTGCCGGAGGAGGAAAGGGGAATTCTGCCAGCAGACAGCCTTTGGGCTCTAACTGCAACTCTTCCCGGAGTCTCCAGCCTGCTGGACTATCCTGCAGATTTTGAGCATGTCAAGCCTGTAACAAATCTCTCTCTCTCTCTCTCTCTCTCTCTCTCTCTCTCTCTCTCTCTCCCTGCCTCTAAACACAGACATACACACACACACACACACACACACACACACACACACACACACACACACAATTTGGTCTGTTTTTCTGGAGAACTCTAATACAGCTTAGTAGCATCTCATTTCTTGCAGACTCAAATACAGATGCTCGTGGCTACCACACAGCCTTCTACTTAGATAATTAGGGATCCAAGCATTTTCCATCTTATGGCTTTTAGGTTTTAGGTTTTAGGGTCATCTTGTGGCTTTACTAACTTCTAGGGCCTTGTGAATTTATAAGTTCACTGGCAGACATGGAGAGACAGAGAGAGAGACAGAAAGTCATTCATGGGAGGTTTTTTTTTGTTTTGTTTTGTTTTTTGTTTTTTATAGGCTAGACCTAGCACCAGTGCACCTCATTTTGCTCATAGTCCATTAGGCTGAACTTGGTCATAGCTTAGCCAACTGCTAGGGAAGCTGGGAAACATCGTGTATCTGTGTGCCCAGGAGTACAAGAAAATGAGATTTGTGAACTCATAGCGGTCTCTGCCACACCCTCTTACCTAATTCATAGATTTTCTCAAATTATCAAATGTGAAAGTGCTTTGAAAACAATCAAGTCTTACATAAATGTGTGCTATTATTATCATTATTTCAAATGTTAAGGTTCTGCGAAGCAGACTGATTTTTTAATTGCTTTGTGAGCTCAGATATAAATAATCAAGAAATATATTCAACATGGAGCATTTGAATGGACTACTTAAAATCGTATTTATTGTTCTTACTGATAACATACCATGTGTATTGTAGAAAATATGCAAAATAGAGAAAAGCATAACAAAAATACCAAGCATTTCCAATCTTTTTGTACGCACCGTCTGTACAATTGAGATTCTCTAGGTTGTAACAACTCTCTCTCACGCTGGTTTAAGGAGAAAAAGGAATTTATTGGCTTGTGGAAGCAAGCAGGCCAGGGTCTCTCTCTAGCTGTAGGCATGGTTTAATCCAGGGGTTCATGACTATAGCAGGACTCTGGCTTTGCTTCTCTGTGATTCTCTCGGCTTTGTCTCCTCTTTGCACTGACATTGGCCTCAGGCTGGCTTTCTCATGACAGCAGAAATGACTGTAGCAGTTCCAGGTGGCATGTTCTTATACTCTGCAAACCAGAAGGCAGGATGGCTCTTTTAGTTGTTTTCTCTGAAAAGCTAGGAAGTTATTTTCTTTCCTTCCCATAAGCTCCCTGAATAATCTTGCATCTCCTGGGTCTGAATTGGATTGTGTGCCCATCCCTGATCCAACAGCGAGTGTGGGGATTTGTCAGGGCAGACAATGCTCACACTAGGAGCTGGGTGAGGAAGCAACTTCTTGCTGAGCACATAAGCCCATAGGGAACCGTTGGGTACCTGATGAAAGTTGGGGAATATTATCAAGAAAGATGGGGGATGGCTATTGTGCAGTCTAAAGCAGCAAATGCCTATCACACACCCGTAAACACACACATACCCACACCACTTTATCAGAATCAGTATTATAGTATACGTATTTTTTTCTTTGATGGCCTGTTTTATTTTTTTTACTTAAGGATATATTATAATCATTTTAAATACTCTTAAAAATACATTTGTTAAATACTCTTAAAAATACAGCTGTCAGAGACTTCTCTTCTCTCCTGTGAATTTTCCAAAGTTTATTAATAATGCTATTATTAGATATATGTGTAATTTCCAATTTTTTGGATCATACTGCAATCCACATCCTTATGCATGTTTTGTGTGTATTACTAATGATCACAGTGACACTTTTCACAATAATTTTAGATTAATATTATTCACACTGAGTTTAATCTGCCAGTCATTCTTAAAGCATATTACAAATTTCATAGCTAGTCATGAGACCTTGAACAAATTTCCTAGTCTTTTTGCATCTCACATGTAAAATGGGTTTAATAGTAGCATCAATTTAATAGTTGAAGATCGAATAAGATGATGCAGCTAAAATTAGTACAGTATATTCTAAGTGCTCCATTATTATTTATACATTACCACCACTCCCTTTTAGCACCTGGCTGAGCAGGTTCTCAATGACTATTAATTTAGTGAATAAATGAGGTAATATTTGATACTTGAAATACTTAGCTAGTCTTAATGTCACATTAAACTTTTTCTTGTACTATTGTATAATTGAATTTTTAAATTTTATACCTATTATTGGGGTTTTTTGAAAGTAACGCAATTTTATTTCACTAATTTTATAGATGAGAATGTTCTTGGGCAAAGAGATGAAAGAATCACATGAAAAGTTCATAGTCAATATCTTAAACCCCTTAAATCTTATACCTATGTAAGTAAGTTTTTCCCAAGTAGTGGACTAGTCAGTTAAAAGACAGGATAATTATCTTTTACCACTGATATTCAATTTCAACAAATTCTACCACTTCAATTTATTTTCAAATAATATATTTCACAAGTCCAGAAAGAGTGACAGCTAGTGTAGATTAAAAAATAGGCAACTAAACTGGAAAGTGAAAGTCTAAGAGGACATGAAGCAGGTATTAATAATAGTTTATCTAATTTCGTAAAGTGAAAATTAAACTACTGTATGAATATATAAATTGTGGTATATACACAGACTGGAGTACTGCATAGCAATGAAAAAAAAACTACTTCTGCATGTGAAAACATGGATGGATGAACCTCCAATTATAACATCAAACAAAAAGCAAGACACAAAAGAGTATCCACTGTTTGACTCTATTTATATGATGCTCAGAAACAGGCAAAATTAATCTGTGGTAGTAGAGATTAGATTAGTGCTTACATTTGGGTAGTTTTGCCTGGGAGTTTTCTAGGATCCTGGAGATGTTCTCTCTCTTTCTGGGTAGTGGTTACACAGATGTATTTATAGGGGAAAAATCGTTGCCCTATGCACTTAGGATTTATGCCTTTTTCTATTTCAAAGTTGTACTTCAATATAAAGTTTAAAATCTTAATTAAAAATATTAAAATGTAAACATGCAAATAGGGAATGCTAAAAATAAACTTAAGGAGATATAAATGAAGTTTGAAGTGCAGTTGGAAAAAAATAAGTTACCTTAAGAAAACATTTCTATAATGTTGTAAAACTTTGCTGAAATAGAGCAAGTCAATGAATAATTTCCATGTTGTAGCTATTGGAACAGAGGCCTAGTATAATTAAATGAGACATCTAGTGAGATATGGATGTTCACAATGGATGTGAACGTATGTTCTAAAATATCAAATGCTATACATCTATTAATTTAAGAATGACTGGACGTAATGGATCTAGGCAACAATTATCAATGTCTGCTGTAAAGTTTAGGTTGAAGACTCATGGGAAACTATAACTAATGGAGAGGGCTGACAACAGCCAAGTTCACAGATCCAGCTTCAGTCACAAAAAGAGAAAACCATTTATTATGAATCTCTTGTGATGTGGAGGGCGTACACTGCACATTCTATGAAGCGTTCTTGCTAAAAAGTTGAGTCTGAACCTGATTAATGATCTGGCTCTTACTGCCAGTTATCAGGAAATATAGGGGATAGATGGACATATTGTCCTAACACCATGGCAGGTGTGTATTCAGCCCAAATCGGGATATGTGAAGCTTTCTAGGGAAAGTGACCCTATTTTTTAAACTAATAAATAATCGAAGGAGGGGGTAAAAAGAAGAACAAGGGAGACTGTGTTATCACAGGAGGTCTAAGGAATAAGTCAACTAAATGCAATATATTAACTTCGTTTAGATTCTGATTCAAACTAAGCAGAAAACATTTATGAGACAATCAGAGACATCTGAATTTGAATGAGATATTGGATGATACTAAGAACCTATTATTACTCTTTTAGGTGTGACAATGATGTCAAAGCCCTGTTTAAAAAAATGAGTCAGGCTGGATAAAGAAAATGTGGCACAAATACACCATGGAATACTATGCAGCCACAGACAAGGATGAGTTTGTATTCTTTGCAGGGACATGGATGAAGATGGAAACCATAATTCTCAGCAGACTAACACAATAACAGAAAACAAAACACCGCATGTTCTCACTCGTAAGTGGGAGTTGAACAATGAGAACACATGGACATAGGGAGGGGAACATCACACACCAGGGCTTGTCGGGGGATGGGGAGGCTTGGGAAGGGATAGCATTTGAAGAAATACCTAATGTAGATGACGAGTTGATGGGCGCAGCAAACCACCATGGCACATGTATACCTATGTAACATACCTACACGTTCTGCACATGTACCCAAGAACTTAAAGTATTAAAAAAAAAAGAGTCGGGCCTTATCTCTTAGGCATGCATATTTTCAAGTATTTATTAATGAAACTGTTTGAAAATCCAATGTATGTGTGGGCAGGGGTATAGATGAAATAAATGTTCACATGTTGATAGCTTTTGATGCTGGGTAACAGATATACGAGGAACTTATTATACTATTTTCTAAACTTATAGTATGCTTAAAAAGTTTCAGTAAAAAAGTTAAAATTATATGGCTCTAATTGAACAATTTGAGACTGTAATTTTTAGGAAATAATGTTAGAAGAAAAGGTTTTCATTTCAATCTTTGAAACATGACACACCAAATTCTTACTTTTATCTTCATAGATTATGTTAATATACATTTAGATATATTAAGTATATATCAATATTATTTCTGAGACTAGATCTCCTTCCAAATTACTTGTGTGCTTTATACAAACTGACACCACATCACTTATCAAAGAAGGTAAAAAATTAGTTGCAATAAAACTTTTTAAAATATTGTATTCCTTTATAAAACTAGGGGTTTACTGTCTTCATTCTTTATTTTTTATGAGAACTTTTGGTGACTCACATAATTTAATGATGTGAATCCTACTGACAGATTTATTTGGCATTCAATATGGGTAAATTCCAAAGAAAAAATTACTATCTTTTTGTCTTAAATATTATAATAAAATTATGTGGCATTTCATTGGTGGTTTCTCAGCATGCAGATTCCAATGTGCCCAACATCATTTTAGTAGTTAATGATTTTAGAAAAAGCTATAAAGACACATGCACACATATGTTTATTGCGGCATTGTTCACAATAGCAAAGACTTCAAACCAACCCAAATGCCCGTCAATGATAGACTGGGCAAAGAAAATGTGGCACATATATGTCATGGAATACTATGCAGCCATAAAAAAGGGATGAGTTCTTGTCCTTTGCAGGGACATCATTCTCAGCAAACTAACACAGGAACAGAAAACCAAACACCACATGTTCTCACTCATAAGTGGGAGTTGAACAGTGAGAATACATGGACACAGGGAGGGGAACATCACACACTGGGACTTGTTGGGGGTGGGGGGTTAGGGGAGGGACAGCATTAGGAGGAATACCTAATGTAGATGATGGGTTGATGGGTGCAGCAAACCACCATGGCATGTGTATACCTATGTAACATTCTTCATATGTACCGCAGGACTTAAAGTATAATAATAATAAAAAAAACAATCAATATACCAACAAGCCAAACAGTCAGCTAGATAATTCTTCACTGGTAAGTGTAAGCTACGCAATATTCTTGCTTGGCTTTGGGCAGGGTCAAGTTTGGGGCTGAACAGTGTGTGTCTCCTTATGGGAGATGCTTGGGCTGAGTTGTAGAAGTTAAGTCTTTTGCCAGAATGTTGCTGCATCTACTGCCTTTGAATGTCCACCTGGCATGGCTTGAGTGTAGAATCAGGCTTAGGGGTTTTAGAAGGGTTGCTGAGCAAAGTTCTTACTTGCCTTCTCTCTCTCCAATCCAGCCATTAAATCAAAGCTAAAAACTTGTATATTGTGGTAGAGATGCCAGTCTCTACTTATGGCTGAACCTGATGGGTATATGAAAAGTTAGATAGAGCAACTTAAAGGAAAGCTAGCTTTTCTTTTTCATTACTTGCTTCCTTTCATTCAGAAATGAAGTTATCTATTATATATATTAATATCAGTTTATTAAACTTCTTTAAACAGAGTGTATATTCAATTTTTTTGTGTGTGCAGAATGCATGGCCTTAGTGTGTGCACTTGCGTTTTCACTCAGTTAGCCTATGCTCAGAAATATGCCTTCAAAATTCATGTTTAGGCTTAGTTTTAGTTTTCATATCATCCAAATATTCAGGAAGAAAATACCATGGGTGGTATTTTTTTGTGTAATGAATAATCACAAATTGAAATTGTAGTGAAATTGCATTAGACTTAGCCTCAAATTACTCTTAAAACATGCATGACCAGAGGACTAAAGATATAAATAGCTTTGATTATGGGTCAAATTCTGCATAAGTTTATTTTGTAACTTGATATCTTGAAAGGCAAAAGATTTAAGTTCAATGGACCAGGCCAAAAGTAATGAGACTGGTATTTTTTGAATGCATAAAAGATCTTAAATGTTTACCTAAGCATTATCTACCTTTGAAAAGCCATCTTTAGAAGTTTATTTAGCAATAATTTTATTTAAAATATGTTTGGAGTCTTTCACAAGTCATTTTGAAGTCACACAAAAATGAATCTTATTCTATATTATTTTTGAACAAAATGGTATCAATCAGCTTATTCAAACTTCTTATTTACAAGACTTTGAATACATTTTATATAAAAAAATCAAACCCTCACTTCAAGAATAAAAGGTCTTCACCATTGAAAATATTGTACTGAAATGAATGTGCAACTAACCTGTGAATTCCAAATATTTAGGACAGTGGCAGCAGTGTTACAGTGCATTGTGGCCTTTGTAGGGGGCAGTGTGTATTTGGATAAAAAAATTTTTGATGAGCTTCTTAAAATCTGTCATGTAGCTGAAGTCGTGGGTTTTTAGAATTTTATGTAAATTTTTTGCCAAGTTTATTGATTTTAGTAGACTATGTCATGACTCTCTAAAATTCTAGATTTAGACTCGGAAGGGTCAGCCCTACTCTCATCTTTGTTTTTTTTACATTAGTCCTTGTTTGTATTTTTGAAATAATTTAATATACTTAAAGACAGAAGTGATGTTTATTTATTGTTTTAGGAAAGAGATTGTAGAGTCAAAAGGCACACCCAGTATGAACAATTAAGGCTATCACTATTCATATGTAAGTTGAAGTGCCAATAAGACCAATAATATTGGGAGTCTGGATATTGTGCTGCAGTCATATAAATGGCGGGGTTACATAGGGTTGTCAGGTTCATGGAAGAGGAAGAGAGGACATATACACCATATTACTTAGGACCTACTCCAGATTGCAAGTGACAAAGAATTGAGTCTAAACTAGATGAAACCAAAAATCTATCTTATTGGCTTAGGTAATGAAGTGGTCCAGAAATACTGCTTAATCATGGCTTAAGGTGATCAAGACCTGGGCACCTTTCCATCTATTAGCTCTGCTTTTCTCTAAGCATTAACTTTCTTCTCAGACTTCATTTGGAGGAAAGGTAGCAGTAACAGTCTATCCTCCATATTTCAAGTTTCAAATCCATCTGGGAATAGTCCTTGCTGTGTTCCAAAAGACTCAGTGAAAGTCTCATTGGCTCTGATGGGGTCATATGCCTGTTGCCAATCACAACAGGCATATGACCCCATCAGAGGGGAATGGGATATGCCAGTTGGTCTAGGCCAATCAGGACCCATTATTGGAACTGGCGGCAGGGTTAATCCTGCCCAAATACATGTATTGAGAATGGAGACCGGGTTGTTTCCCAAGGCTTACTGGAGTATGGGTGCTGGCTGGCAGAAAAAACAGATGTCCCCTACTGGCTCAAACGTCTATCACACTTCTACTTTTCCCCAGGCAGTATACTAGTGCTTTACATACATTACTTTATGTAGAGCACACAGTGTTTTTCTTTTTATTATGCTATCCCATTCACAAGGTAGTCCTGAAGTCAGTGTGTGTGTGTGTTTGTGTGTGTGTGTGTGTTTGTGTAAGAGAAAGAGAAAGAAGAGGAAGATTATTTCTTGGGGTGATATGGATATGGAGCTCCCAAACTTACTCAAGTTGATTCTTTGACTTTGTTTTCCAATGGAAAAAAATCTGTCTTGTAACATTTTTATGTTAATTAATGACCCACTAGATTAAAGATACATAAAGCTAAGTAACAACATTTGACATAGGTGGAAGTAGATAGCTGTCAGCCCCTATGTCCTGCCCCTTCCCATGAATTCCCTGGTACTGCGGAGAATGGGTGACAGAATTTCAAAACTATTTATATGTAACATACTATTCAAATATAAGGAAAAAACATCATTTTGTATCCATTCTGCTGTCCAGCATAGAGGCAGGCACCAAACAGAATGATAATTGTTCACCAATGTTTTGAAATGTATATGTAAAATTTTCTGATTCATAAGCTATGTACAGTTACTGTGACTTCAGCTTGCTGTTTAGCGGTCTGAATAGATCTTGAGGAAGATTAAGAAAAGTTTGGAAGATACTGTCCTTTGTGTCTGAGTCAGGCATGGGGCAGGAAAAAGACAGTTACTGAGCAAAGTCTCTCTCCCTCTTATTTCTTGAAAAATCTGCACTTCTTCCCACTCCTTCACGTTGCTCAGAAGGAAAGATAGGCAGAAGGAAGTGGAAGGGATGCAATATTATATACATCACTCTGCTATGTATAAAAAGATTAAACAACAAAAGAAATAGTGACAAAGGAAGAGTTATATTTGTTGGATTGAAAAATATCTACTCTATCAAAAATCTATTAGAAAACTTTATGACCATCTTAAAAGTGATACCTGCAGTCAGATAAGCTACGTGTTTTAAAAATTGGTGTAGTTTTCACATTTCCACAGTGTTTTTTAAAGTTTATTATCTTTAAATTATTCTAATGGTGCTTGTGCTGTGTTTGTGATGTAGCTTCTCTGAAATCAAGCATTCTCGGCTCCTGGACACATATTCAATCCAAGAGGTAATCTCTGAGAGAGGTAAAGTTTTCTTTCAGGGCTGTAAACCAGTCAAAATTCACAAAAAGGAAGATTTAAATTTCCACATTGGGAAGGGAGTTGTTAAGGCTGGCTTTTAGAGTGATGAACTGCAATGTGGTATTCTGAATACATTCTCTGTTATCCCCTCCCCTCCCTCCACTCTCTCCGTCAGAGGACTTGCATTTAGAAACTGGTAGAATGTTGTCTGCATTAACATTGCCTCCTTTCTCCATTGATTTTTGTTGTGAATAGGCTTCCTTGAATTCATGGTCATCTGCATCTTTAGGGTTCCCCTAAGGGATATTGGATTTCCTGCTTCGAGGACTAATCAGAAACATTAATCAGGCATGAAAATAAGCACTGGCCTATAGAGGTCCAAGGCCTGAAGGAAATTAGGACTGGCTTATTGAAAATTAGGCAGTAGGTATAGAAGAAATATATTTGTTTTTTATTATTGTGCAGTTCCATAAGGAATTTGAAGTGGCAAAAGAAAAAGATTTTCAATGTTTTTGTGGGTTAGGGGTTCAAGTCCTTCTTCTGGAATGAGGTAGAGGCTGCAAGGAGGTGCTTACTTTCCCTCAGTCTATGAACAGGGCCACATGCAAAGCCACAGGACCCGGGCTTTGGCCTCAGGCAGAATGGGTGAGAATCTGTGCTTTGCATGCCATAGACTTGCTGACCTCCATTTCCATATATTTAATTATATCATATACTATATCATTTCAATCTTTACAATCAATTTTTCTCAGAAGTTTGTTGTAGGGATTAAATAATGCAGCATATATCACAAAATGGGAACTCAAAACTGCTAGGTCATGACTTAGTTTGAGTTTCTCCTGAAGCCGGTCTTGCACCATAAATTTGAGGGTAAGAAGTTTGTATGGGAAGTTCAGGCAACACTTGCAGGGAAGTGAAGGGAAGTAAAACAGGGAAAAGGGTAGTGAATAAAAGGAGAGCAATCACTGTGGGCAACTGTAGCTTAAGCACACAGGAGACTTTAGGAAATGGTGCAAAGTACTCATCTCAGAATTATTGCATCCAAAGGCAGAGGGAGCTGGGGTATTTATACAAGTCTTGAAAGTTATTACTTATGCATGTTCTCAGCGGATATTAATGCCTCAGTATTTTCTTTTTGTAAAAAAATTTTTAATGAGTAGTTTTTGGGGATTAGGCGTTTTTATCTTTTTGTTTTTTACATGAATATGTTTTTTAGTGGTGATTTCTGAGATTTTGGTGCACCTGTCCTGCGAGCAGTGTACATCCAATATGTAGTCTTTTATCTCTCACTCCCCTTCCACCCTTTCCTGCCACGTCCCCAAACTCCATCATATTATTCTTACGCCTTTGCATTGTTATAGCTTAGCTCCCACTTATAAATGAGAACATATGATATTTGCTTTTCCATTCCTGAGTTACTTCACTTAGAATAGTGGCCTCCACCTCCATCCAAGTTGCTGCAGAAGCCATTACTTCATTCAGTTTTATGACTGAGTAGTATTCCACGTTTTCTTTTCCACTCAGTTGATAGGAATTTAGGCTGATTCCATATTTTTGCAACTGCAAATTGTGCTGCTACAAACATGCGTGCGCATGTGTCCTTTCTATATAATGACTTATTTTCCTTTGGTTAGCCAGTAGTGGCATTGCTAGATCAAATGGCAATTCATCTTTTAGTACTTTAAGGAATCTCCACACTGTTTTCCATCGTGGTTGTACTAGTTTACATTTCTACCAGCAGTGTAAAAGGGTTCTCATCACCACATCCACACCAACATCTATTATTTTTTGATGTTTTAAATCATGACCATTCTTGCAGGAGTGAGGAGATATCTCATTGGGTTTTAATTTGCATTTCCCTGATAATCAGTGATATTGAATTTTTTTTTTGTATGTTTGTTGGCTGTTTGTATATCTTCTTTTGAGAGTTATCTATTCATGTTCTTTTCCCTCATTTTGATGGGATTATTTGCTTTTCTCTTGCTGATTTGAGACCCTTGTAGATTCTGGATATTAGTCATTTGTCAGATGCATGGTTTATGAATATTTTCTCCTACTCTGTGGGTTGTCTGTTTACTCTGCTGATTATTTCTTTTTTTGTGCAGAAGCTTTTTAGTTTAATGAGGTCCCATTTATTTATTTTTTGTTTTTGTTGCATTTGCTTTTGGGTTCTTGGTTATGAATTCTTTGCCTAAGCCAATGTCTAGAAGAGTTTTTCTGATGTTATGTTCTAAACTTTTTATGGTTTCAGGCCATACAAATTCAGGTTAAGTTGTTGATCCATCTTGAGTTGATTTTTGTGTAAGGTGAGGGATGAGAATCCAGTTTCATTCTTCTACATGTGGCCTGCCAGTTATCCCAGCATGATTTATTGAATAGAGTATTCTTTTCCTATTTCTATGTAAGTAGAGTAATATTCACATAGTCAAATTTCCAACTTCCAATGTACAGACAATCCACAAGACCTAATTATGGTATGAGAATCTAAGTATTACAAGCAAAGGTAGAAGTTGGAGGGTGAAGGAAAGCTAAAGGGAAAGAGAATATTAATATTGCTTTCTTCCAAAGTTGGAAATCAAAATATGTCTATGGATGTTGGAACAAACAAGTGAGAATTGTAAATATATCAAGTATCTTCTCAGACCACAGTAGAATAAAAATGGAAATTAACTCATTCTCTTTTGGAAACAAGGAGAAAGTCACTCCCCAGCTCTTTACTTCCTATGTGACCAGTTACTTTTTATTTGACTAGTATTTTCACTTGGGTGAAGCATTTAATTGCTAGTGAATTAGTTTCTCTCTGTCCTCCACTTTGCCAATGACCAAGAAGGAGGTACTTTACACCTGGTATGGTTCCACCATTGTCAGTCCTAAGTGGCCAAAGAGCAGACACTGCTGTTGAAATGCAATGGACATGGACTATGAACATGAAGTAAAGCTTACAGTGTTAAGTCACTGAGATTTTGAGGTTGTTTGTTGCCATAGCATTGATTTTCCTATCTTAATACAGACACCCATACTATTTTTACTAGAGTTAATTTATAATATTCATAAAATAAAAATCTACCTTGAAATAATTCTGCATTATAATGATTTAGGCATGTAAGAACAAGGCAAAATTACATCTGTTTTACTTTAATGTATTCATATAGAACATTTCATTCTAAATATAAAACATACATATTTTTCCAGTGGTCTCAGATTACTATACAACCTCTAAAGTGGGCTTATTGCCCTAAATCTTCATTGAAAACACAATTTTGAATTTTAGTATGTCTTTAATTTAAAAGAACTTTTCTTTAATACATTTATTGCCAATATTAGTTTATTATCCAATGATACATTTAAAATTTCCACTTTTATCATAATAACATTGATAGCTAAAAAACTGAAGAAAAATAAAAATGTTTTTAAGACTATCAGTATTAAAAAGAAGATGAGAAGTACTGTATTTGTTACTTAGTACTTTTATAGTGTACAGAAAACCTCTTATCAGTGAACATTTATAGTTCTACAACCTTAATTTATGTGTATAATATCTTTTTTCCATTATTAGGATTTAAAAGTTTTACAATTTTTGGTCTTCTTTCAGTGAATTTGTATAAATGTTGACTTTCCTAATATTGGAAATTATATGATATTTTGACACTCAAAAACTTAGTGACAAAATACTACTGTCAAGCTAATTAATATATCCATCTCTTCACATAGTTACCATTTTGTTTTGTCTGTGGTGTGAATACTTTAGATCAACTTCCTTAGCAAATTTCAAGTATACAATACAGTATCACCAACTATAGTCCCCATTCTGTACATTAGATCTTGAGAACTTATTCATCCTACATAACTAAAACTTTATGCCCTTTGACCAACATATTCCCATTTCCCCTACCTCATTTCTAAATCCTAACATCTTGCTCCCAATGCTATTTCTTATTGCAATTCCTCCAAGAGTTGTCCTGGAATTATCAAGGTGAAGGTATATTTTATTGCCTCATTCCCGTTTTCTTGAGTAGACCTTTGACATTGCATGGGAAGAACCATGACTGGAAGACACAGCTAAGGTTGGAACATATTGACAAACCAGATTTTTAAACTATTATTTTAGTTTTTTGGGAAGTTTAAGTGTTTAATGTTAAGTTTAATGTTAAGCATACTTTTCATGAAAGCAAAACTTAACATCATCTGATCAAGTTAATAAAAGTAAATTTATTATAAATAAATATGAATTTATTCAAAAGTAGCTCTTTGAATTTACTTTTATTCACTTGATCAGATAGTTGTTACTTACAACTAGTTATTTACAACTATCTGATCAAGTGAATAAAATTCAAAGAGCTACACTTCATGAATAATTGACTAAGCTTCTGATATTAGTGTTTCTATGTATAAGGGAAGTGGAATCTGGCTTAGATTAGTGTTTGTGAGGGTGTGTGCATGTGTGTATGCATGCATGTGTTCATGTGTGTAAACTTCTTTCTTCCTCTGCTACCACAGCACTTTTCCAATCTATGATGAACAGTATCACTGACTTGCTGGCCAGTCCCCTTTTCTCTTATGCTGTTGCCTCCTGGAAAGCCAATATCCTGTCTTAACTTCTTGTCTCATCTTTGGGGATTACAGGGGCTAATATATCTTTTCTTAGCTTAACATATACTTTCTAAGTTTATGTATCATCATTTATACCCCTCCTCCATGAACCCAGTATGTCCTGTTTTGTCTCTCCAATTTGTTTATAAATAATTTTTTTTCTTCTCCCAGGGCTTACTTTCTAACATCATTTTCAATTTTGTTCCTCCCTGTCCCATACCCAGACTTCTCACCCTATGACCTGTCATACACATTTACACTCTTCCTGCCTTTACACCATTGTCTGTTTCTAGTCTCCCTTTTGCTTCCGGCCTATTTAGTTCGCCTGTCTTAGATCACATTATTACTCACGTATTCTAGAAGTTGTAGTATGTGACATTGTTTCTGCCTTTCTCCTTATTCGTATTAGTCCATTCTCATGCTGTTCATAAAGACATACCCAAGATTAGGTAATTTATAAAGGAAACAAGTTTAATTGACTCACAGTTCTGCATGGCTGGGGAGGCCTCAGGAAACTTACAATCATGGAGGAAGCAGAAGCAAACACATCCTTCTTCACATGGTGGCAGCAAGGAGAAGTGCAGAGCAAGCAGGGAAAAGCCCCTTTTATATAAAACCATCAGATCTTGTGAAAACTTACTCACTATCATGAGAATAGCAGCATGGGAGTAACCACCTCCATTATTCAATTACCTTCCACCAGGTCTCTCCTATGACATGTGGGAATTATGGGAACTAGAAGAGATTTGGTTGGGGACACAGCTAAACCATATCAAAGTTCATGACCTCTTGCTTCATTTCTGCTGCTGACTCCACCCTCCTACTCTCTCACCTGGAGGAGTTTATTCCAGTCATGGATCTTTGCACCTTTTTTTTTTTTTTTTAAATCATTTTCTCTCCCTATCCACATATTTTCTGCTGTTGCCCTTAGCTTCATTTGCAGCTTGTCCTTAGCTATGAGGTCCCTCTCATTAGTCACTCCTTGGATTCTTCAGACTCACAGTTTCTTTCTCTCCATCATGTTACATTGTACTGTGCTACTTGACATCAGCTACTAAGCCACATATTCAACCTGGACCTTCAGATTCCAAGATAACGATTCACCTCTGCTAAGATAACTTCAGTGTGGCAGCTGAATCTAAGCCTAGAAATTCAGGAATAGAAGAAATATAAAACAGGGGAATCCAGTTTCACTTGGCACTGTAGGATGCTCCTTGGGGTTAAGTCCCTTTCTGCTTGGACACAACGCACAGTCAATGCTTCTCCATAGTCTTTCCATTGGTTCAGGGCTTTACCCTTTAGGCTTTGACTCACCTTAGCTTCTGTTCTTTACTTTTAATCCTGAACTAGAAGAGCTTTAATTGAGCAGAATAGAGAATTGTAGTGACTAGGTCAGTCCTAGATTCAGGTTACTACTTGTCAATATTTTTATTTCCACACCACAATTTCCCAGGATGTCTCCTCTGTTGTTTAACCAGATATTCATCTATTTATAATTTTCTGCTTTCTTTCAAACACCAATTGGTGATATAGCACCCGGTGCATGGTAGATGCACACACCTTGTTTGTGAAAGGTATTGTATATTTTCTTGATTATCTTCCTTTTCTAAACTATCATATAACCTTTCTTTCCAATTTCCAACTGTATACATTTCCTAGGGCTATTTGTTCTTATCCCTGGTAATGATCTGAAAATAGACAACTCCTGGTTTTATGGTCTTGCTCTGTCAACCAGGCTGGAGTGCAGTGTTGCAATAGCTTACTATAGCCTTAAACTCCTGGGGTCCAGCAATCCGCCCACCTCAGCCTCCTGAGAAGCTGGGACCATAGGTGTGTTCCACCATGCCCTAGCTAATCAAAAAAATTTTTTTTGGATAGATACGTGGTCTTGCTATATTGTCCAACCTGATCTTGAACTCTTGGTCTCAAGCAATCCTCCTGTCTCAGCCTTCCAAGCACTGTTGGGATTGCAGGCATGAGCCACTGTGTCCAGCCCTGATCTATATTTTCAACTCTCTGCTGGACATCTTGGGTGACTTGCCAACACTTTACATTCAGTATATCCCAAATTGCAGTCATGACATTTCCCAGTTCAACTTCCAGCCTAGTTGATTTTGCTTTGAGCTGAATCACCATACAGGTATACGATGATGCCTATATTACAGCTTGTTGACTGACGGAAATGAGACAATGACGTTAAACTACTTAGCACAGTGCCCAACACATTGTGTATGCTCAATAAATTTTTGCTACGAATGTTATTATGTAAATGAGTTAAAAAGTTTCTAACCACCTGTATTTGATTATATGACAGTATAGTGAGGAGAAGATATTTTCTTAGATTGCATCAGTGATTCATTAATAATTAAAACTAGTTGATAACATGGGATTAAATAAATGTAAGCTAAATAAATAGGGAAATGCCAAAAAAATCTGTAGGAAATATTTTAGACATAACCTGAAGACCTAAATGTTTTCAGATAATTATTATTTGCAGAAGACTAGCACCTATTTCATTGTCTGTTCTAAATACCAAATGTTTGTTGTTGCTTTTCAGATTGAAAGTTTAATGGCTAAGTGGCATTGAATTCAGTCAGCATAATCATCATTATTTACTTACTCTAGCCTTCACAGCTCAGTACATTTTGGTGGAAAAATCCAAAACTACTCCTTCAATCAGTATACAACAGCTTAAATCCGGCATCGGATAAAATTAGCAACTTAAATCTGAATTTTTAAAATAAAAGTTAGACACAGGGAAAGCTAGAAACTTCTCTGAATTTTCGTTTTAGATTTGAATTTTGATCTTAAGTTTGTAGAGTACAGAGGGCATTCTCTACCGCTACCATCAAGGTCCTTCTTCTCAGTCAATTTTATTTATGTAGAATCTTTCATCAAAAGATCACAAAGAGCTGTCTAACCAGCTATAAAGAAACATAAATCAAAAAAGAAAATGAAATGCTCAAACAATAAAATTATACATTAGAGGCCCATTTAAAGCAGAGCATTTTAAGATGAGAGAAAAGTCTTGGCTGGAGTATACAGAACATAAGTTATAATGGGAAGCTATTTCATAATTTGGTGAAAAATGAAAAAGGCCCACTTCTAATAGTGGAGAGCCTATTATTAGGAATGATCACTTGCATACCAGTGCTTTAATGAAGGGGGTGAAGAGCATAATAATGTGAAGTGGAATTGACAAAGTACCGAGGCACTCTTCTTGCTGCACCATGGAATAAAAAAATAAGAATTTTCTATTCCAAAAATCGGCACTGTGCCCAAAGTATCATTCTCTTTAGCATGCCTATTGCTATTGTGCCTTTCTCAGAAGACTCTATGCTGAAGTCCCACAGTACGTATATAATGTACATATCATATTTATGATATATATCTACCACACAGGGGTCTTAAGGAAGCCAAGAGGATCTTTCAATCTCTGCTGTCATCTTTACTTGCTTCTTCAGCACAGATTAATTCAGTGTCCCCCAAGTCTCAGGATATCCAATTTATGGTCTGAAAATATTCATTTTAATGTTCCCAAGTAGAGGGAAAATGTAAGAATCTTGTAATACTATTGCTCTAACAAAAACCAGCAGAAGTTTTCTGAGCTTACTTATACAGGGAAGCCAAAGATTTTTGAGACATCAGTCTTTTGTTTTATTGATATTAAAATAGATACCAAGAAAATGTCATTTGGCATAAAGTTTATAACATTCAGATTAAATTGCACATTCTGAATTTTAGAATTTCAAATATCTCTGTTCTCATTCCCCCTTTGCTCAAGCCTGACTCTGACTCTTCAGATAATTTATTTTATGGCTTAAGGATCATTCCTGATAACTTGTGTAAGAAAACTTATACAAAGTGTGTATATATACTTTTGTAACAGTTACACTTCATGTTCGAAGCAATGTATGTTCTTTGCTTGCAATATATGCTAAGTTTAAATGATAATGGTAGTAGTATAAAATTTTAGCCTTTTATTTGTTAATGATCTAAAGAATATGTGCATTTTTTCTGTGCTCCCTAGCAATTAAGAATTGCCAGGTAATGGACTGATATACATGCTAAGGAAGTAGGAAGAAGAGAAGACAGGGAAGCAACATGGCCAAAGGATTATCTCTGCTACTTGCAATGGTCTGCTTGAATTGGTGACATTTGAATGAAGACTCAAATGAAGAAAAGGAGCTAGCCACATATGCAAAGAAAGTAAAGAGCTCTTGGCAGAGGGAACTGAATGTGCAAAGAAAGGAAAGAGATTAAAATGTTTCAGGCACTGAAAGAAGTCCAGTAAACCTGAATGTTGCCAACCTGATAAGGAGTTTGGTAAAAATGAGAGTTTATAGGCCATGTACTGCTCGGGTTCTTGGTTGCAAACAATAGAAGGCAGTTGCTATTGTCTGAATCTGTCCCCCAGAATTTCTGTGTTGGAAACTTAATCCCTAAGGCAACAGTTCTGGGAGGTGGGGTCTTTTGGGAGATGTTAGGTCATGAGGGCTTAACCCTCACGAATGGATTAATGCTACTATAAGAAGGGCTTGGAGAAGATGAATCACTTTCTCTTGGCTTTCCACCTTATGCCATGTGAGGATGCAGCAAGAAGGCCCACACTAGATACTAGTGCTTTGATCTTGGACTTCCCAGTCTCCAGAAATGTGAGAAATAAATTTCTGTTTTTTATAAATTATCCAGAATGACATTTTTCTATAGCAGCACAAAACAGATTAAGATAGTAGTGATGGCTATCTTAAGAAGAAAGGAATTTATTGTTAGGTAATGAATTGCATCCATAATTGATGGGAAATATGGAGAAATAAGTTTGCCAAATGAACAGTAACCAAGAAAGGAGTTACAATGTCTTCAAGGTACTGCTAGTGTTTGTGTCTTCACTGGATAGTTAATCCTTCTAATTGATGTTAACAAGGAAGAATCTCATACTTATGGTTTTCTCTCAAGATTCAGAATTCCACCTGCAGCAGCCTAACTGGCTATGCTTAGGCCATGAGTGTATGCACAAGCTGCCAGTTGGTGGAAAAGGAATGCTTGGAAGGCTCACACAGTGGGGATATCCCTCCACACAAGAAAGGAATTTAGGTTTTGGGCAGACAAATAGCTACCAGCTAGCACACAGAAAGGAATTTAGGTTTTATGTAGGTGCAATGGGAGGTCAATAAGAATTTTTGGCAGAGAAGTAGCATACTTTTGTATTTTATATAAAGATCACCTCAACTTCTGTTCTGGAACACGTCATAGGATAAATGAAGTAACACTCTAATCTTTGTCATAAAGAAGAAATATAAGCCCCAGATAGTTTAAATATAATGTCTATAATAGAATAATTCCCTTTTCATATAGTAACTTGAATTTAAAACTTGATCAACTAAGGTATAAGTGCTTTGAATTTTTTTTCTTTTAGGTTTTAACTGCCTCTAGCTTCCCATCTTTTCAAAGGTAGAAATTGAGGAGGGTTTAGTCATGACCTCCACTTTGACTCTGGAGGACTAAAGCAGGAGATCAAAGAATAAAATTGAGACTATATAAAGCACTGAAGCCAACACCAAAAACTTGGTAATATTTCAGAAAACTCTGAAATGATACTGGACAGAATTTTTTTTAAACAACGAACACAAAGCTACAAATGAAGCATTTGGCCTTGTGAACATTGGGATGTTAAAAACTGCTACTGTTTTCATTTTTCGTCCTTTGAAAGCCATTTTGGAAAAGTAGAAATAATTTAAAATATCATATTTTTTGAGTCATAGATTTTCAAATCACTGCAGATGTGATACACATTCTTAGTGGATGTCTTAAAGGAAAATTTCAGTTTAAGAAGGGCTGAAACTCACTGCCCATTAGTTTCCCAAAGTGAACAATAAAGAAATCACTCAGAAGGGAAAAAAATCTCTAGTTTTTCTTGATAGTCGTGTCATCGTAGTAAAATTCAGGGAGCTAAAATATTTTAAAAGCACAGGGTTACTAACCCTGACATGATTTAATGAATTTGCTAAATGATTAATAATTTGTAAAAGTCTTTTTGTGAGAAAAAATGAAAATTTCACTGAATGCATGCTTGAGATAAAAATAAATGGGGGGCATTTAATAAGAGCACCTCTTGCCAGAAAGGCAAATCAAGTTATAGTGTGATATGTAGCTCATCTTACCACACACACATATACACCAACACCCACCCCTGATTCATACAGCAAATTAGTAGTGTTTATTTGATCAATTTATCAATTGTCCTTCGGACGATAGTTGATAGAGCCAATTCAATTTCCATTTAGGAAGAGGAGGAAAGAAAAAGACCAAATATTTCTTGAATGAGTTCTCAGTGCCAGGCACTGTGCTTGCTTTATATGTGTTTTTTTTTTTTTTTTTTTTGAGACGGAGTCTTTGCTCTGTCACCCAGGCTGGAGTGCAGTGGCGCGATCTAGGCTCACTACAAGCTACGCCTCCCGGGTTCACGCCATTCTCCTGCCTCAGCCTCCCGAGTAGCTGGGACTACAGGCGCCCGCTACCACGCCCGGCTAATTTTTTTTTGTATTTTTAGTAGAGACGGGGTTTCACCGTGTTAGCAAGGATGGTCTTGATCTCCTGACCTTGTGATCCGCCCGTCTCGGCCTCCCAAAGTGCTGGGGTTACAGGCTTGAGCAACCGCGCCCGGCCTATATGTGTTTTCTTATTTAATCCTTATGATAACCTTCCAGGTAGGGATTGCTGCTTGATAGGCAGGAAAATTAATGGCTCAGAGAAATTAAGAATTTTTGCAAGGTCACAGAGTAGTATGCAGGCAGAACCAAGATTCAAAACCATCTGTGATTAACTCAATTTATACTCTTTCTGCTATACAATGCAACCTCTTAGAAAACATGTTTATTGAATTTTAAAATTTAGCTGCTGTAATTTAAGGATAGAGTGTGTGCTTGTAAATTAGATCAAATCATATGAAAATTCTAAGATTAAATTGTTTCTGATGCACAAAAAATAGCAATATAAACATTTTCACTGAATCCATAAAAGTCTGCAAATGATGGTAAATACTCCATTGCAAATAATGATGAAATTAATTTTGGCTTCAGTCATTATCTGATGATAGCATTATATTCATTCGAACAACAGTAGTGTGTAAATTCTAAACATATTAGAATGATTTTGTGCAAGGATTATGCACAAAAGAGACTTTACGAGGCTTTTAAAAAGACTTTAAAAGTGACTTGCAAAATAAAAACAAGAATTTAAAACACCAAAAGATAAGTTAAAGTAGGTAATTTAAATCTCTCTGATTTGCCCATGGTAACCACAGCATTATTTCTTATTTATTTTTTTAAATTTATTTATTTACTTCTTTTTAGTACTTTAAGTTCTAAGGCACATGTGCACAACGTGCAGGTTTGTTACATATGTATACATGTGCCATGGTGGTTTGCTGCACCCATTAACTCGTCATTTACATTAGGTGTATCTCCTAATAATGTTCCTCCCCCCGCCCCCACCCCACAACAGGCCCTGGTGTGTGACGTTCCCCTTCCTGTGTCCAGGTGTTCTCATTGTTAAATTCCCATCTATGAGTGAGAACATGAGGTGTTTGGTGTTTTGTCCTTGTGATAGTTTGCTGAGAATGATGGTTTCCAACTTCATCCGTGTCCCTACAAAAGACATGAACTCATCCTTTTTTATGGCTGCATGGTATTCCATGGTGTATATGTGCCACATTTTCTTTATCCAGTCTGTTATTGATGGACATTTGGGTTGATTCCAAGTCTTTGCTATTGTGAATAGTGCCGCAATAAACATACGTGTGCATGTGTCTTTATAGCAGCATGATTTATAATCCTTTGGGTACATATCCAGTAATGGGATGACTGGGTCAAATGGTATTTCTCGTTCTAGATCCTTGAGGAATCACCACACTGTCTTCCACAGTGGTTGAACTAGTTTACAGTCCCACCAACAGTGTAAAAGTGTTCCTATTTCTCCACATCCTCTCCAGCACCTGTTGTTTCCTGACTTTTTAATGATTGCCATTCTAACTGCTGTGAGATGGTATCTCATTGTGGTTTTGATTTGCATTTCTTTGATGGCCAGTGATGATGAGCATTTTTTCATGTGTTTATTGGCTGCATAAATGTTTTCTTTTGAGACGTGTCTGTTCATATCCTTCACCCACTTTTTGATGGGGTTGTTTTTTTCTTGTAAATTTGTTTGAGTTCTTTGTAGATTCTGGATATTAGCCCTTTGTCAGATAAGTAGATTGCAAAAATTTTCTCCCATTCTGTAGGTTGCCTGTTCACTCTGATGGTAGTTTCTTTTGCAACCACAACATTATTGAACATTAAGCACACTTGTGCGAAATTGGCAACTATATGTCACTCGGACATAAAATATCAAACCCATTAAGTTATTAAAATGATTATTTAAAACACTTTTCCCTGGAACTACAAAGGTTGAAAACAAAAAGTATTAGATAAATTTTTAAGGTGGATCTGATTGAATATTCTAATGTAAAAGTACCAAATGATAAACTGGTGAAGTACATTCACTTTTCTGATTACGTGATTAAATACAGCAGCTTTGAGTAAATCATTCGTCCCAATATGAATGTAAAATTATTGTATTCTATATAAAATTAATGAAATTTACAATGCATTTTTTATACAACTTAAAACTTTCGAACTAATGACCTATATGAGTTATTGACATTAAATTGGAATTAACATAATGGAGAAGAAATGCTTTTATTTGTGTATAAACTGACACCCTATTATTTGAAGCAATATACGTATTGGTTGTCATTCTCATCAACTCTGAAGTGGGAAATATCAATGCATTTTAGTTTTCAAAGACCTCAGAGCATATACTAATGATTAAAGAAAAAATTTAGATATTTAATTTATCAAAATCTTATTCAATATAGGCATGCCTTGTTTTACCGCACTTTATTTTCTACTGCATTGTTTTTGTTTTTTACAAATTGAAGGTTTGTAGCAAACCTATGTTGAACAAGTCTATCGGTGTCATTTTTCCAACAGCATGAGCTCACTTCATGTCTCTGCGTCATATTTTTGTAATTTTTGCAATATTTCAAACGTTTTCACTATTATTATATCTGCTAAGGTGATCTGTGATCAGTGATCTCTGATGTTACCGTTGTAATTGTTTTAGGGTGCCACGAACCACACCCATATAAGACAGCAAACGTAATCGATAAATGTGCTTGTTCTGACTGCTCCACTGACCAGCTGTTCCCCCATCTCTTTCCTTCTCTTTGGGCCTACCTATTCCCTGAGACACAACAATATTGAAATTAGGCCAATGAATAACCTTACAATGGCCTCTAAGTGTTCAAGTGAAATGAAGACTCTCATGTCTCATTTTAAAGCAGAAGCTAGAAATGATTAAGTTCAGTGAGGAAGACATGTTGAAGCATAGGCTGGCTGAAAACTAGCCTCTTGTGGTGAACAATTAGCTGAGAGTGCATTCAAAGAAAAAGATCTTGAAGGAAATGAAAAGTTTTACTCCAGTGAACACAAATGATAAGAAAGCAAAACAGCCTTATTGCTAATATGGAGAAAGTTTGAGTGGTTTGAATTCCCTTAAGGCACAATATTCCCTTAAGGCAAAGCCTAATCCAGAGCAAGGCCCTAACCTTCTTCTATTATATGAAGGCAGAAAGAGGTGAGAAAGCTGCAGCAGAAAAGTTTGAAGCTAGTAGAGACTGGTTCATGAGGTTTAAGGAAAGAAGCCATCTCCACAATGTAAAAGTTCAAGATGAAGCAGCTAGTGCTAACATAGAAGCTACAGCAAGTTATCAAAAAATCCAGCTAAGATCTTTGATGAAGGAGGCTAAACAGCAGATTTTTTTTTTTTTTTTTTTTTAACAGAGTCTCACTCTTGTCGCCCAGACTGGAGTGCAATGGCACGATCTTGGCTCACTGCAAACTCCACCTCCTGGGTTCAAGTGATTCTCCTGCCTCAGCCTCCCAACTAGCAGGGATTACAGGCATGTACCACCTTGCCAGGCTAATTTTTAAATTTTCAGTAGAGATGGGGTTTCACCATGCTGGCCAGGCTGGTTTCGAACTCCTGAACTCAGGTGATTCACTCTCTTCGGCCTCCCAAAGTGCTAGAATTACAGGCATAAGCCACCACACCCAGCCTAGCAGATTTTTAATGTAGACAAAACAACCTTCTATTGCAAGAGGATACCATCTAGAACTTTCATAGCTAGAAAGGAGAAATCAATGCCTGCCTTCAAAGCTTCAAAGGACATGCTGACTCTCTTGTTAGGGACTAATGCAGCTGGTGACTAGAAGTTGAAGCCAATACTCATTTGCCTTCCCAAAAATCCTAGGGCCCTTGAGAATGATGCTAAACATACTCTGCCTGTTCTCTGTAAATGAAACAACAAAGCCTGGATGATAGCACATCTATTTACAGCATGGTTTGTTGAATATTTTAAGCTCACTGTTGAGAACTACTGCTTAGAAGTAGAGACTCTTTTCATAATATTGCGCTCATTGACAATGCACCTGGTCAACCAAGAGCTCTGATGGAGATTTGCCAAGAGATTAATGTTTTCATTCCTGCTAACACAATATCCATTCTGCAGCTCATGGATCAAGGAGTAATGTTGAATTTCAGGTCTTATTATTTAAGAAATACATTTTATAAGACTATAGTTGCCATAAATAGTGATTCTTCTGATGGGTCTGGGCAACGTAAGTTGAAAACCTTCTGGAAAAGATTCACTGTTCTAGATAGCATTAAGAACACTCATGATTCATGGCAAGAGGTCAAAATATCAACATTAACAGCAGTTTGGTAGAAGTTGATTCCAGTCCTCAAGGATGACTTCGAAGGAATCAAAAATTCAGTCAAGAAAATAACTGTAGATGTGGTAGAAATAGCAAGAGGAACTAGAAGTAGAAATGGAGCCTCAAGATATGACTTAATTGCTACAATCTCATGTGAAACTTGAACAGATGAGCAGTTGCTTCTTATCAGTGGACAAAAAAAAGGAGATTTCTTGAGATGGAGTCTTCTCCTGGTGAAGATGCTGTGAACATTGTTGAGATGAAAACAAAGGATTGGAAATATTATATAAATGTAGATGATAACGCAGTGGCAGGGTCTGGGAGGATTTACTCCATTTTTGAGAAAAGTTCTACTGTGGGTAAAATGCTACTAAACAGCATTATATGCTAGAGAGAAATCTTTCCTGGAAGGGTCACTCAATGCAGCAAACTTCCAGTGACTGTTAGCATTTTAAGCAATAAAGTTAAAAAAATCTTCGTAGAGACAGGGTCTCACTGTGTCACCCAGGTTGGAGTGCTGCACCATGATCATAGCTCACCACAGTCTTGAACTCCTGAGCTGAAGTGATCCTCCCCCTTCAACCTCCCAAGTAGCTGGTACTACAGGCATGTACCATCATACCTGGCTGTAATAAAGTAGTTTTAAATTAAGGTACATATTGTTTTTAGACATAATGCTATTGCACACTCACTAGACTACAACATAGTGGAAACATGTCTCTTATATGCCTTAGGTGACCAAGAAAATGGTATGACTCCCTTTGTTGTTGATACTTGCTTTATTGCAGTGGTCTGGAACTGAGTCTGCAGTATCTCCCAGGTACACCTGTGTCTACTATGTGTCATCAGGGATTCAAAGATTTGTAAGGCATCTTAAGGAAGTTTCAAGGAACTCAATTTTGAAAATGTGAATACCTTTGTCTTTCAAAGGACCCCTTGTTTTCGTCTCAGTGAGGAAATGACAACTCATTGGAGGCATTTTCTTGGCATACATCAAGAGTTCAGGAAATACTAGCTTTTTAAATTATCATATGTGTTGTGTGTGAGGACAAATCCTTTTTGGTGTTTGGACTCCAGCAGGGGTCTCAACATTGCCCCCACCAAATTAAGCCCTATTGTGATTAGGAGGGTTTAACACTGGGAGAGACCTAAGAATGAAAAAAAGTAAAATGGAATAATTTTTTTTTTAGGGTCAGACATATGAAAGCATCATTAACATTGGATAGTTTTGTATAAAACAAAGTGTTATGATTGTTGTTTCAAGTTATATATGTTTTTGCATCGTGGACTTGAGACAAGTGCCATATTAATCACTTATTTTGTCCTGGGATGACTTGATGGAAGGCTAATTTAGGGAGACCTAAAAGAAGTCAGAATTTAGCTTTGTACCGGGCTGGAGTGACTTCTGGGTGTCTGGTAAAATTCCTGATTTTGTTGAAGAAGTTTTAACATTACTGTCTCCAAAAGCCACAAGTATAGACACAGTTTGTGTACTTATGTTTTGGTTTTTGATGTTTGTCATGTGGGTGGCTAGAGAGACACTGCCTGAATTTGTCTTCTCCATGAATGATTTTGGGAACCAGACAAAGCTGGGGACTCAGAGGACATAATTCTCAGTGTGATCGTAGAGGTGCCGCTTAGAACAGATTCCAAGATTAGGAGAGTCAGACTTCCCCAGGCATACATAGTAGAGTGAGAACTGGGTGTTCCCACGGGAATCACAACCATGCTTGGGGGAATTCTGCGGTCCTGGGAATGGAAACGTTTTCTTTTGTCAGGCACTGTGCAGAATTCCTGGTTACACGTCCTTGTAGAAATTTTCATTTCTGTGCTTAGAAATCTGGCATCCTCTGATCTTCTCTCTTCTAGTGCAATACGTTTCTCTGTAAACAATTTCTCAGAAACCTCAGTCAGAAGTTAATGGCCTTAATTTGGTAGAACATTGTGTTGAGTATATCCTTGCTTTTGCTGTTTCAACTTCAGTAGAATAAGAGCTCCTTTTTGGATCATGATTTCTGTTTAGAAACTTATATGGCAGTGTTTTCTTGCTTTGTCACATCATGGCACATAAAAAAATGATATTTGTATACAGCTTTTTGAGGTGAAGTACTGAGGCTGCTCATAGCAGGAGATGATGAAAGTCTTGCCCATTCTCTCTGAAAACTGAGGGGATCTATAACCCCAGCATATGCATTCATAGCTTAAGGGCTGGCAATTTTTGTTTTAGGGGAACTATGTCTAGCTTGCAATTATGATAGTGAATACATACTTTATGCCATACTCTGTTGTATGCACTCTATGTGTATTACTTCACTTAATATTTACAAGAGCCTCACAAGATATTATTGTTATTCCAATGATATATATGATAAAAACAGAGGCACGTGAACACTAAGTAACTGGTCAAAGGTCATACAATTGACAGAACCTAAATATGGACCTAAGCAGTCTGGTTCCAAGACCGTACTCTTAACTCTTACATTATATTGCCTTAAGAAAGCAGCCACAAGGAGAAAGTCTAACTAAGCCAATAACTTATGTAATATTGAAGCCAAGCCTTGTGGGTCTCTAATGATTTGAGATTTTGGGCAACAGAAACATTTCACCAATGGCAGGCATCAGACAAAGGCTTGGGTGGAAATATAGAAATATTAAATTCTTTAAAAAATATTTCATTATAGAACAATTTATTATCAAATTTACATGCATGTAAGGTAACACCAAGGTAACAAGAAAGTTTGGACAGAATTACATTAAAATTTATGCAGGAAAGTGGAAGAAAAGAACAACAAAAACTTCTCTAATCTCCTTGAGAGATGAAAGGATGGGCTTGGTGATGGAAAAAGTAAATACTTAATGCACTAACTCATTTCTGAATTTGGGGGCAGGAATATGAAAATTGTGTTCTTGATTTTTGAGCATAAAACCATTAACCTTCAAAAAGAAGTGGAAGTTTAGCAGAGGATCTCTTTTATGCAATGATTTTTATCTCAAGATATAAAGGGGGTCCTCAGGTCAGCAGAAGCTCCAGACCCAGAGGGAGTCAGGGAAAGAAGTCCTTGACCACAGAGAGATGGTTCTGTTCCTGGCCTGGCAGAGAGAGGTTGCTTGAGTTCCACTTGACTCTCCAAAAGAGGGCTGAAGACAGTGTGTGTCAGGAATCCTCAGTGAGGGGGCTGGGCTGGGATTAGTGACTCCTTTTTTGTACCATTCCCAATGACAAAGAAATAATCAATCTGGAAACCTAAGTCTCTCCCTCTCAACTCTTCAGTCCTGCAACCATCCCTGGTTGGAGACCTTAATGCTCCATGCAGATAATGATAAGGAAATGAGAGAGAGGACAAATTATGGTTGATAAGAGATAATATAAGTAGTTGATAACTCAAAATGAGTTAATTAGAGTCTAAATTGCTTCAATCTTAAATTAGACCTGAGGTTTGTGCAGAAACAATTTCCCTTGAGGGTCATCAGGTGGTTGTGACAGAAACTAAACTGACCTGCCTTCTTTCTCCTGAGCACACAACTAAACAAAAGCTCTCCTGCAGTTAAGTGTGGTCCCATGCCTGCACTGGCTGTTGGGATGTGCGAGGGAGTGCCCCTGCCAGGACACGCCCATAAACAATGCCTTCCCAATCCTCCTTGCTCATTGCTTGCTCTCTTTCCCTGTCTTCTGGTCAAACAAGAAGATCTGACAGCGGACTTTAATTCCCTAGGGAATGACAGTCACCAGAAGAAAGGTACTCGGTCATTGGATGACCACAAGGAAGAAATCCACTGCATTGGTCAGGATACCCAGCTGGACTTTGTAAGTGCTAGACATGAATTTCTATTATGCCAAATCCCTAAGATTTCCGATTTTTCCTGTTAAAGTTTCTGGCATAGTCTAAGTAATTCAGTGACAATAACAGTATTAGTCCCTTCTCATGCTGCTAATAAAGACATACCTGAGACTGAGTAATTTATAAAGGAAAGAAGTTTAATTGACTCACAGTTCCACATGACTGGGGAGGCCTCACAATCATGGCAGAAGGTGAAAGAGGAGCAAAGGCATGTCTTATATGGCAGCAGGCAAGAGAGCAAGTGCAGGGGAAATGCCCTTTTTAAAACCATCAGATCTTATGAGACTTATTAACTATCATGAGAACAGCACGAGAAAAGCCTGGCCCCATGATTCAACTACCTCCCACCGGGTCCCTCGGATGACATGTGGGGATTATGGGAGCTACAATTCAAGATGAAATTTGGGCAAGGACACAGCCAAACCATATCAATAACCAAATAATTGACACATATATAGTGCTTCTATGTGCCAAATGCACTTCATATACGTTAACTCAATTTGTTCAAGTAAAAGAAATATGAGGTAGGTACTCTTATTATCCCTACTTAAAGATGAAGCACTGTGACTATCAACTTGCTCAAGGTCATACAACTTGAAGTAGTACAGACAGTATTTGAACTTGGACAGTCTAGCTCCAGAGAATACCCTCCTGTATTTTAACATCAGAAGAGCTCCTCCTGATATAAGTTTCCTGGAGAAGACAAAAATGTGATCCCTTAATCAGGGGAGCGTAGTAAGATTTTGGCCTGTAAATGAGTTTCATGATGGCTGTGGATCTTTCAGCCATGAACACCAGAAAAGAGAACAAAGGACCTGGCTCAGGGAGGTGGAGAATAGGGTCATAGTGTGATTTAAAGGCAAAATAAATTAAGGTCTGAGCTTCTGGAGCCTTGAAAGAAGTTGAGGTAGGGGACAGATGGGCAGAGTAAGCTGTGCCCAGTACCCCAGATGAACCTCTCTGGAAATGGATGAGGAGGAGGCTCTTGCACTTAGAAGGTACTCCTTAGAGAGCCTCCCCGTGCAGAGGAGAGCAAGGTATGGAGAGGAGAGGTTGGGCGGGGGCTGGGATGATTATTTATCCAGCTGCTCTATGTCCATATTGACTTCTGACATTAAAAAATGCTGCAAGTACCTCAGCGCTGGTGTGAGGTGGCCTGAGATCTCGGGTGATCTAAGGACCATTTCTAAAAAAAACCCAAAGGGAAAAGAAAATTTGTCATTTTCCTTTAGTTTTTTGAAACTATCGAGCAAAGAGTGATATCAATAAGCCTGTCAGTACTGGCCCCTTGTTCTAAGTGGACAGCGTAAGGCTGTTGCTGCTAATAATACTGTGGAGGAACTTCGTAAGGCAACAATCATCATTTGAAGTTCCACCTTTCACGCTGTTCCATCAGAACCAGCTTACTGTGGACACAAAGGAACTCACAGAAATTTTGATGAGGGATATCTGGAAGTTACTAAGAGGAATGTTGGAAAGGATTGTTCTTTCCACTAACATTTAAAATAACCCTTCATTTTTCTAGTGATTTAGACATAGGTTCTGTAAGGCTAAAGATACAAATGTTAACTTTCTTCCTTTTGATGTATATGCTATGGAATAACCTTACTATATTAATTCAGTCAGGTTTTATTGAGAATTTGTTATCAAGGTTATCAACAGCTCAGTGGGACTTGGGGAGATGCTGTTTGTAAGAGGAGTGGGGTGGGGGTGGCTACAAAGATTACACATGATTTCTTATGAAACTACTAATTTGGTGAGGAAGATATGTATACGACTCATAAAATGAATGAATACCAAGAAATTGAGGACAGGAAACATGCTGAGTGTGAGTTAAATGTTAAAGTAAACACTTCTGGGTTGTTCAAAACTGGTATTAATTTATTTTTTATGCTCCTTTTCACTATAATCATATACTCTTTGACCAACATCTCCTCGTCCTCTCCTCTCCTCTGTTAGACAACATTCTACTTTCTACTTCTATGAGATCAATTTATTTCAATTCCACATATGAGTGACATCATGTGGTATTTGTCTTCCTGTGCTGGCTTATTTCACCTAATGTTCTCCAGGTTCATCTATGTTGTTGCAAATGACAGGACTTTGTTCTTTTTAAATGTCCAAAACAGACAAGTATTTAGAGATAGAAAGTAACTAAGTGATTGCCTTGAGCCATGGGATGGTGGGGAGAGGACAGGTAGGGTGGGGAGAGAATTGGGAAATGAATACCAAGGGTAATGAGTTTGCTTTTTGAGTGATGAAAATGTTGTAAAATTGATTTTGGTGATGGTCGCACAACTCTGTGAACAAAAACCAATGGGGTTTTAATGGTTTAAATGGGTGAATTTTTTGATATGTCAGTTATATCTCAATAAAGCTGTTTCTTTAAAAAATAAAAAAACTAAAGCAAGCGAACAAAAACTGGTATTTAGGTGTGTGTGAGGATGAAGCAACATGGGAACACTGGGGATGGGGTAGGTATGAAGAGTCATATTTAAACCTACCCAGTAGTGATCTCATTTCTTATTGAAATGGGTCTAGTAACCCAGCACCAAGTAAATTGATTTAACTTTGGTAAACCGTTTCCCCTTGGGAAATTCCTGTGCAAATTATTATCAATTCTTTAAGGAATTTTCACTTCCCTTCTACTAAGTGTGAGTGGAGTTCTGTGATTGACAGCAAGCTCATAAGCAGACACTATGTTTTGGGAAAGAATCCTGGCAAAGATATATACATTCTGACATTTCAAGGAGGACTCTGTGTGAGTTATCGCTGAGCACTCAATGGCTGCTGCATTTGTTTACACCATCCCTGCACTACCAGTGTCAAATTCATTGTTTGTAAAGCTCTTTGGGATAATTTGTATATGAAAGATTCCATATAAAACTGGTATTTATTCCTTTTTGTATTATGCTTTTGGAGCCTGACACATAAGGGTACTTTTATATGCAGCATGCTGGAAATTAAGTACGCAACTCCTATTAACACCACTAGGAACTGGGCTCCTGGCTTCTATCTGGGGCGGTGGAAAGGGGCTCACAGGTATGCAAGTAAATTGAAACAAAGACAGGGTAGAACTCAGGTATTTATTCAGCTGTTGAAAGTTTTATGGGCAACAAGGCTACAAGTAATGTCAGTTATTTTACTGAGCTTTTGCTGGAGAATTAGAGCTCAAACTACCCCCTTTATTTGTGGATGCTGTGTGTGTGTGTGTGTGTGTGTAAATAACAAAATGTCTGTTATCAACATCTTGTTACCTGGAAATTCCTATTAATTGGCATAATTGTGATTCATTGAGGAAATGATGATATTAATCAGTATTATAAGCCCAAGACAGTGCAAAATCCTGTAGCCACTTCAGAATCTGAAAAAAGACATTACATTGAGTCTTACTGGGTTTTGATGTTTATTGATTTTGATTTCTTTGGGGAGAGATAATTCCTGCGACATACGCAGTGACTTCCCAAACAAAATATAGGATTATCCGAAAATATTATACATTTAGGTTATTTTGAATAAAGGAATTCACACTAAAAGGCATACAAACACACATCTCATAATAACAGCATATAGCTTCTATTCTTTAAAGATGTGCAAACTAGTAAATTATGTTTGTCTTTATATATGATGTATACAATATATGATACATACATACACACATGCATATATAAAGACACACACACATACATGTATATGATATTTTTGTGGCTCATTTTTGACACTTAGCAAATAAAGATGGTGTTGGTTTGAAGCTTGCAAAATTATGGTCTGTCTTTTTTATTTGTAATCTAATTATTAGAAAACCTTTTAGTTACAATGAAAAGTGATAATACAGCAGCCAGGTGGTATCAATGGACTATAGATAGAGACTGAGATGAATTTAAAGTTATCATCTATCTTATCCATGGTTTGATCCCTCAAAAGCCCTTCTGGGCATGTTGTACCCATTGTGTTGGATACTGAAGTATGCACACAATGTGTGTTTCCCATGTCTCAGTGACTTTAAGGTAATAGATTCTGATTTTCCCATCATGACCCTTGGAAATGCTATTTAACTTATATAACTTGAAAGTTCACAGACCTCATCAGCATGTGGGTTCGAATGAGGTCACTTATTATTGATGCTATAATCACAATGGTTGTGTGACTTTGGGAAGTCATTTAACCTTTTAAAAATCTGTTAGCTCATCTGTAAAATGAGGATAATAATAGGACCAACATCATTTTGTCTGCAGATTAAAGGAGACAATCCATGTAAAGCCTATAGCAAGTTGCCTAGTACAGAAGAGCTTAAAAATAAATATTGCTAATAAAGACATTATCCTATTTATTGATTAGTTTATGCTGACTATTTTTTAAAAAAGGATTTGAGGTGATAACCCTCAATGTAAAAATAATCCTCAAAATAAAAATAAATCCTCAAAATAAAAATAAAAACCAAAGGTAAAGTGGGGATTATATGTTAATTTTATTTATTTCTAATGATGTTTCTTCAGAGCAAAATACCTGAAAAGAAAACAGCAGTCATTAGAAGAGCAAGGGGTGTCAGTATTTCAACTAAATTCAAATACATCTTTAAAAATTGAATCTTAAGAAGTGAACCATTTACTGCATCTTTAAAAAGTCACTCAATTTCTATATTTTGAAAATAAGTTCAGTATTACTGTTCTTTCTTGTCTACAACATGACTAAAACATAGAGTTTTCATTTGCCTATCAGACTGAGTTGCTATCAGATTTTTGTAAATGATTCATTCTGTAGGAATGCTTTGTTCTGTAACAGGCAAGTGCTGAGGAAAACTCAGCAAGACTGCTTAGCTTGTTCTTTGAAAACTAGCACTTGATAAGAGTGTTAACTTGAGATGTAATTCCACTTAGTAAAGGGATCGTTGAACAGAATGGATGCAATGATTACACCATAATTACACTGGAGCTATAATTATTTTGCAAAGAAAAGGTACATATAACAAATAAAGAAAATATTTAACCATAGGCATACAAAGGAAGAAAAACATATTACTTAGAATGAGCAAAAGGTGAAAGGATTAAAATGTGTGAAAATCAATGGAAATAAAAGCAGTTTGGAAATGTTTACATTGGAAAAATTGGAAGAACAGGAAGTCTCATTTGTGATTTACCAATCACAGCAAGACTCTCTTGGACAGGGTATTTTGTAAAGTAAAAATTAAGATGGTGGAGGGAATAAACATTTGTTGAATGAACAAGTCAATGAAAGCTAAATAAACTGAAGAGGTCACAGACCTTTAAAAAATAGACTGTTACCATGAGGAAACAACCAGAATTAAGACATGAATTCAGTATAAAGCTCACTTTATACTTTTTTATATGTAAGTTGTTAAGCTAATTGCTTATATCTTCCCTTTAAGAACAAACTAAAGGAAAGAATAAGCAATACTGACATTTGGAAAATAATTAGCAATGAAGACTTTACAAAAAGAGCTATTTGGTAATGGGGCAAAAGGGGAAATAGTCATCATTTACTTTTCAAGAGACAGGCTATTGCTCTAACACCATCAGGCATGGAAAGCTTGGTCTTTGGGGCTAGTACATAGCACTTGTGGTGGGGCAGGGAAAGGTGAACTTCCTAATCAGCTGACTGATAAGTGGATAATTTAATCTGAACAAGGAGGCCATGGTATTTTTAGAATCTTTAATGCTTCTTTTCTTATGACTATGACCATAAATCTCAACTACATTTCAAAATCTTTTTTAGATGTGTCTCAATACATTTGCAAGGTACGTACATTTGGGTACTTCCTCATTTAATTATTAGGGTTTTATTTGCAATTAGTTTCATTCCAAAGGAATAAGGAACTTTAAACCACAACAGGACTCTGGTCTGTAGATGTCAAGGAATTAGTTGCCAATAGATGACCATTAGCTTCTAGAGTCTCCAGAATCTTACCCACCTATGAAGTTCCCATTCCTTAAACAGGTATCACTTTCCCTGGTCCCTGGAAGCTGTAACCTAGTTCCAAAGGGAGCCATCTAGTCATTGGTGGCAGTCACTTCTGCAGACCTGGTTAATGTTCATTACATACCCACAGTTACCACATTCAATAAAGCCAACGGGATTTGTATCCCTAAAGCAATGACAGAAATGAGTTTACAGGTATCTCAACTGCCCTGTGCCATGTGGCCATTACCCTTTAACTTTCTCACACGAAGACCACATAGCTAACTATATCTCATGAGGTGGAAGGTCTGGCAGCCTCTGAAAGAGGAAAAGCATTCCTGCTGCCTTCGTCTCCTCCATTTGCTGAGGCTGGGAGCTTGCAAAATTAGAGCTTCGCTGCAGCTCCTTCTGGTGTGTGGTCGTTTTACAATTTGCCAATTTCTTGCAGTGCTTTGGATTGCTACAATCTTATCATTTTCAAAAACTCATCATTACTTGTTCTCTCAGTGTAGATCATTTGTAGTTATAAGGAAAACCTCCCTCTGCTTTTAATCTCACACTGGGGTAGGGTTTCACGTTTTACTTTTCAAGTGCACTTCCACAAAAGAGAAATAAATAGGCATTCTGATTCTCTCAAAACCAGAATGCTATCATAACTTTTTATCTCTTACCACTCTAAACTCAAGGGTGGGTAAAGAGGCATCTTCTTTTTCTCATACCAAATTACTATTAAATATAAGTGCTGAATTTGGATTGACCAGGCAAAGAGGCAAAGAAGCTAAAAAGAACTCTGATAGTCTTTATCATCAACAAGGGCTTACACTAAACAGAGAAATATTCCTGAAAGTGTAAAGCTACGTCTTCAAAAATAACATATATATGTATGCATATGTGTGTTTGTATGTATAATATCTATATGTGTGTATATATGTATGTGTATATTTGTGTCTATCTCAATAATCATCCATCTGTCTACTGAATATACTTATTAATCTGAAGGTTCACTGAACAGATGAAGGTTTTGAAATAAGCTATTACAATTCAGGTAACAACAATAACAGAATCAAAGTAAAGCAGACATGAGGGACTCCAAATAAAATATTTGGCCCTCTGCTGGAAGTTTCACTCTGGGAAAGGATAGCATCTAATCTGACGTGTTCTTTAGTTGCCTGGCAAAAATCAGATTCTATTTATGAAGTGACAGCTACTGAGAAAACTGGGGTGTCTCTTCTCTTTCATTGATGTGACCCCATGTATTTGCCCCACTCAAAAATTTGTTTTGGAGAAGTCTAGAGATGTCATAACACGCAGAGAAAGAAATGTGTGTGTGTATATCAGGAAGGTATAGTGGGTCCCCAAGGGTGGGCTTGGAGATAATTATTGTGGTCTGTTATTTTGATTAATAAGGAAGAATAGTCAAGAACGTGAAAATTAATTAAACTGTGGGAAAAATTACTCTTCATCCTAGAGTTTTAATGTGACAAAGGACTAGAGAACTGAACATTGTCAGATAAAATTTGGACTGTGTAAAGTAGATTTTTTTTAAAGCTCAGAGAAGATATAGGTATGAATCCCTGACCAAAGACTGTGAAAATGTAGCAACTTGTGTAAGATGAGAGGTTCTGTTAAGGAAAATCTGATGACTTCAAATGATTGAAGGGTAGGGACCTTATATCCAACAAGATGGATGTAGCTGTCCAGGTCCTCTAAAATGAGCTCTGGGTGTGCACTAAACATGGAGAGAAGGGCATGTCACCAATAATACAGTGGCATGGTCTTAGAGACTGGAACAGGGACTTGTGAAAAACACAAAAACAATACAATGTACTTGAAAAAATAAATGTTACCTTCTTACATATATTTGAGAGAGGCATAAACAAAAGCAAAATTCTCTTGCTTTAAGCAGATATTATGATATTATAATAAGTGGGAGAAAATAGAACCATTCACCTTCTACTTTGCATCACCATCTGGAGAATAATTTTTGAAGTGGAGATGGTATAACCAATATTATTGTGATGGAATTGAAGGTAGTGAAAAGCCAATCCTCCAAGTTGAGATGAGCAGCATAGAGGATGTTATAATAACTTGCAGATCCAGTTTGACTCAGTGCCTATACATTTGGACTATGCCCTGAGTAGTCTGCTAAGCACAGAGAGATATTCAAAAGCAATGAGACAATCCAAATGCTTCTGCCACATGCCTGGTACCCACATGTTTGAGGTGTTCCTGGGAGATGGGAACTGGAATTGGGAAATAGCAGCTGTTTGCCCTTGTGGATAATTGGTAATCTGTTGTTTATAAATCAGGGGCTGGCTGCCTTTGCCTATAAAACTCCCTGGTCTTTCTGGTAATAAATTACATCCATTCTTGTGTCTGTATTGTTTAGTAAATTCAGTAGCTTTAAAAATTTGTGTCACAGGCAGAATTTTGTATTTTTGTTATCAACACCATTATGTTCAGATATATTGTGTTATAGACATGATTTTGAAGAGTCCATTTTTTCCCCTATTTTTACTTCTATTTGGACAGAAAAGTCTAAACTGCAATCTTCAAGAATCCAAGTTAAATGGCCCAGAATCATAGTTTGGTTATTCTGATTGGCCATTGAATTCATTCCAGGTAAAGATTACTCAAGAAGCAAAGGAAACTCAGGAAATAATGACATTCTTCAATTCTTCAGGTCAGTAGTTAACCAGCTAGGAAGAGCTTCATGTCCAGTTAAACTAAGAAGGTGTCACACGAGTGTACAAAACAATGAATAAAACAGTGCAGAAAAGCAGAGGCCATTGAACTTTATATCTCTGCCCAGCTGCAGCATTACTCAGAATTTATGAGTATGCCAGCCTTTGCACCTTCAAAACATTTTCCCAAGTATTTTAGGATTCTCACATAAATATTGCTGTGGTAAGTATCATCAACATTTAGTAGCTGTTTTTCAAGAATAGGCAAGTGACATTATTATGGTCTGTCATCAAACCAGGGGAGGTGTGGAGGAGGCCAAAGTTGATCATTGCAGATAAAGATGATGTTTATACAGATATGCACAGAAGAGTTTATGCCAAATAATGTGTATATTTTTCAACATATTAGCAATATATCAGAGTTTCCTGTTTGCTTGTGGTACAGTGCTCTTCATACATTCCATCCAAATATCCCTAATGAGAGACAGGAGTGAATTATATTTACCACAAAGATTTTTTTTTTTTGAAGTCTTGTACTTATTTTTAAAACCTGTGGGGCCAGGAATGGTGGCTCATGCCTGTAATCCCAGCGCTTTGGGAGGCCGAGATGGGCAGATCACCTGAGGTTGGGAGTTTGAGACCAGCCTCATCAACATGAAGAAACCTTGTCTTTACTAAAAATATAAAATTAGCTTGGCATGGTGGCGCATGCCTGTAATTCCAGCTACTTGGGAGGCCAAGGCATGAGAATCTCTTGAACCCGGGCGGTGAAGGTTGTGGTGAACTGCGATCGTGGCATTGCACTCCAGCCTGGGCAACAAGAGCAAAACTCTGTCTCCTTTTGTTCTTGTTCATTTCCCAGCTATCGTAAGAAATCATCGGCAGTTCTCATACTTAAGTGTATATAAGGATCACCTGGAGTGTTTGTTAAAAATGTGGTTCCCTAATCTCTATATTCACCCCTTTGCTCTCGATCCTGATTTGGTGAGTGTAAGGTAGATCTGGAAATAATGTCCCAGGTGATTGTTTCTGTTTAGGTGACCCAAGTACCATGCTATGAGACATGTGGCTCTAAGAAGCAGCCTTGGAGTGTTCTGTTACCTCACTTTGAGAAGCACCTTTTTAAAGACACTAAGAGTATTCACCATAGAGATGAATAATCCACTCTTCAGGTTTCTTGGTCATTTCTGCCATTCACTCAGTGTAGACTCAACTCTCTTACAAGTCTCAAGTTCTCTATCTTCAGTGTTTTTACTAGAGGCATTCCCTTAGCCAATCCCTACATTTGATCAACTCATCTTCAAATTCTGTTGGTGCTTGCAGGCTCTCAAATGCTGCCTTCCCCACAAAGAGTCTGTGTTTTCTGTCTCATTCAGTTTACCATGACTTTTCTCCTGAGCTCTCTCTTGATCTTTGTCTTCCTTATATACATGTCTTATCCCTCCTAATTGAGCCTATGTTCCACAAGAGGAGTCCATGCCAGATAAATCTCTAAGCCTCTAGCAGTACCTACCATGTTCCTTTGAATGCAATAACCGCTCAATAAATGTTAATGGAAAGGATGATTCTATGAGAAAAGGCTACTATCTAGAGTTGAGAAGGACACAAACCAGAAAAAAACAATAGCTGTTACTTAATTCTGTTAATGTGGTGATTAATAGAAGCATATTTCTTAAGTGGAAAGAAAATCCAAAAATGATTATAGCAGTGATGCAGTGAAAAATGAGTGTTTGGACCCATAGATTGTACAATACATAAAGTAAACCCTAATGTGAAGTATTGAATTTAGTTAATGATTATTTGTCAATATTGCAACGAATGTATTGCAAGATGTTAATTACAGGAGAAACTTAAAAGAGAGGAGTTTGAAGGGTTATGTGAGAACTCTGTACTTTCTACTCAAAATTTTCTGTAATCTCTTAAAATAAAGTCTATTAATAAAAAATAAAAAAATAAGTACTTACTAATAAAAAGAAAAGGGGAAGTGAGTAAGTTGAAATGTTAAGAAATTAATGTAATGAATAAAATTCACCCCAGGCTTGTGAAAAAATAGGAAAGCAGGGCCTGGCTTGCTATGTTTGGGAATACTCTTTCAGGATTGTTTATACACAACACTTCTAAAGAATTCTTTGAACTCAGCTTTATCATTAGTGAAATGAGGTTTTCCCATTTAGAAACATATGATAAAACACAACTATCAATAAGCAAGCATGAATTTTATAATAAAGAATGTTCCAGCACTTTGGGAGGCTGAGGCCAGTGGATTACCTGAAGTCGGGAGTTCAAGACAAGCCTGACCAACGTGGAGAAACTCCATCTTTACTGAAAGTACAAAATTAGCCGGGCGTGGTGGTGCATGCTTGTAATCTCAGCTACTTGGGAGGCTGAGGCAGGAGAATCACTTGGGAGGTGGAGGTTGTGGTAAGTCGAGATCGCGCTATTGCACTCCAGCCTGGGCAACAAGAGCGAAACTCCGTCTCTCTCTTACACACACACACACACACACACACACACACACACACGTCCAATAATTCACACACACACGTCCAGTTTGTTACAAACTGGAGTGTAATTGTAAATATCTATATGTGTATTTATAAGGGCAGATGTGAAACAGAGCTGCAGGGAGGATAAATTCTACCAATGAGTTTAAAGAATATTTTCATTGGAATAAGGAGTCATGCTATAGCATCAACCATTCATGGTTTGGCAATGAGTGATGAGACAGAGAGGAGAGAGGAAGCAGGCTTCTTACAGCTGGGCTCACACATATTCAGCAGCTCGTTTTAGAGGGAAAAATAACAATTTTCAATGTATGAACAGTGTAAGTATCTAAATGATTCAATGTAGAATATCATATTGCAAACTCCCTGAGAATTATGCAGTCAGCACAACTTGCAAATTTGAATTGTTTTAGCCTTTATCAGGGTTCTCCATTCTCCATTTAGTGTTATAGCAATCCAGGATCTTCCTCTGTTTCGTTGCTAAGCCATTTTCATGTACATTAATATATATATAAAATTATATATACTTCCTATGCATTTCTCTATAAATAGAAAAGAGAGGTTTGCACCTAGTGTTTCTATTTAGCTTTCTTCCTTTATTGATATGGAGAATACATTTGTAGTTTCATGTGTGTGCTTTATGTCTATGCTCGAGCAAGATAAGGTGGTTGTATGTGCTCTTAGGGCAAAAGATCTGGATGTAACTGGCTCAGGCCGAATCTTTTCAGAAACCTGCTCAGCACCATAGTGCAGTGCGTGCTTCTCAAACTTTAATGTGTTAAAAAAAAATCCATCTAAAATGCAAATTCTGATTTGGTAGGTCTGGGGAGAAGCCTGAGATTCTGCATTTCTAGCAGATTCACTGCTGATGCTGATGCTGCATAGCAGGGGGAGAGAGAAGCCGCCTCTTCACTGCTGGATGACTGATGTCTAAAAGGATCCTTTTTTTGTTTTTGTTTTTACACTTTATAGTAAGCTGTAGATATTCCGGAGATAGAGAGAAAGTCTGATTTTTTTTTTCTTCACTGATCCTTTCTGATACTCTAAGGACTTGTCTCCCACCTTCTGTCTATGAGGCAGGTGGGTATAAGGAGTTTGCACGAACACCTCTAAATGCCATACATGCTACAGCCTATAAAGCATGTAAAAGAGATCTTGTGTAGTCAGGTAATAGATATGATAATCAGAGGGAAGATGTCTCTCCTTTCTCAGAAAGACACATTAAGGGCCGCAAAACTGGCATTTGGTTATTTTAAGTGGCAGTGAGGTGTTCTTCATGATGATTTTTGAAAAGGTAAAGTGATGATCAATTGGTAATTAACATAGACGTTTTTATGTGTTTAGAGATGATTTCTCAGTGGTCCATCCCTGAAGAATCTTCTGCCTTCTGCAAATTTTCACATGATTTCATGACTAAGCTCTTTACAGAGAACATAGAACACCTTATATGGCTGTTTCTTCTGTAAATGCATTTAGTGTAAACTGATCAATGAATTCACAAAGATTGTGCACAATTTCAAATTTTTCTGCCGGATGAATGATTCAATTTGCAGAAGCACTTTGCTGAGGAACTAAAGTTAGGGTAGGCAAGGGGTGGGGAGAGTGAGAATAATGGGAAGGAAAAGGCAGCTTCAGCTGGGGGAATTCACTCCAGAGGAGGAAAATATGTTCTGCTCTCCAACCTTGCAGGTAGCATGTTTGGCTGCCACAGGAGCACATTATTTGTTCTTTTTCCCTGACACTGAACTAAAGAATGCATTGTGGGAAAACCCATCCTGACATATGACACAGTGCAAAGGAAGATCACAGCGTGAGACAGCATCAAGGGGTTGACATGGCCTTGATGCACTCAGGCACAGCACGGGGTCGCCGGGATGAGTGGCTCTTCCAACGGAAGCCCCGGTGCAATTTGCACAATTCTCCTGAGAGCTCTCAGTGAAGCCCCAAGCCCCTGTAAACTGGGCCAAAGAGGAGAGCAAAGACCCTGCCCCCCGCCTGGAGACACACAAAGGGAGGCATTTCAAAAGGAGCTTAGTTAAAAGGAGAAAAAAATTATACACAAATATTAGAGGAAAATTGGAGTGGATTTTTAAAAAGAGTCTAACAGGACAGGAGCAAAGGGGATGGGAAGAAAATCGAAAGTGCGGGGAACTGGATAGGCGAGCACATATCAAAGAGATGTGTTAAAATTTTCTCTCTCTCTCTTTCTCTTTTTTCTTTCTTTCTTTCTTCTTCTTCTTCTTCTTTTTTTTTTTTAAAAAAAAGAGAAAGATCTTTGGGAATGCTACAAATGAACCTGATCTCTTTTGGTGAAAAAATTTTCTTTCCTCTCACTCTCTCATAACTTTTTAGCAGTTTCCTATGTCCAAATGGAAGTTTGCATTTTGTAAAAAAGAGAAAACCTAGCAAGCCCAATCAGTGTTTCTTTCTATTATGTCTCCGAGCAAAAACCCGCCTCCACTCATTCTCCCTTGTTGCTCCTGCTTATCATAATATGCCACATTTTGTTCATCAAATTTACATTTCAAAATTTCCATATTGCTGCCATACATTAATTATTAATCTTTCACCAATCCTTCTGTAGAAGCATTTTAAACTTTGATTTCGCTATCCAATCTGAGGAAAATAAGCTTTAATTATGACCCCTTTCTAGAGGATGCTTTCCTTTCCTCATCCTATGAAGAATTTACCTTATACATGTGTCAGACAAGTATTTAGAAAAAGCTCATAGGTTTTAAAAAGTAGACTAAAAAATGTTTGAGATTAAGAATAACTCTTGTTTTCCAGAGCCATTGAAACCTCTTTTGAACAATTCTGGGTTATGTTATGAACAAGGATTTTACTTAGATTTAATTAGGGTTAGGGTAGTAGAAAATGAACAAATTTTATTTTTTGTCCATTGAATATCTGCCTACCTACTCAAGCCAACCAAAACTGTCAGACCAATTGTAAGTGTGGACCATACTTTTATTGGAGCCTTCCCTCTGCTTGTAACCCTTGAGGTTGCCTTAGTGTTGTTTATCAACTTCATTTCACATTCAATAAAAATAAATAGATCAAAATTATCGTTTCAAATTATATTCCAACATGACTTCTTCATGGTTACAATAGTTTTCTAATTTATTTCTGCCTTTAAAATCAGCTTACTAATTATAACAGCTATTTTAAATATTTTAGTTAGGTTTTGTACCTCTTTAAGAATTTGATAAAAGCTAGAAGGAGGAAATGTATATATGCTTTCTTCATACTAATTCAGGGAACTCAGGGGTCCCCAAAAGATTATGCAGAGATCTTTTAAGGTTCTTGGACTTTAGATCAAGAACTTATGATAGTGATACAGAAGTTCCTGAATTTTACTGTCGCCTCTCTGGCCTCTATTCCCATGAATCCCAGCTGAAGCCTGTGTTGTGTTTAGTATCACATATAAATGGCCCCGAAATAAAATCCATGTCAGTTTCTTAGTTTGGTGGCTATGCAGAAGTTTGTATGTCAACTCTTACTGCTTGGTGTTGCAGCTGAATTTGCGTGCTGTTATATTCTACTGTGGTCCTCCTGATCTCACCTTTGCTATTAAGCAGTGTGTTTGATTTTGCAAAATACAGGAAGGGCCTCATCTCATGGAAGAAAAAACACAAGAGTAGGAGACAGGTGAGATGGCTTTTGCATGTTGTTCTAGTTACGACATAACTGTGTGACCTTGAGTAAGTTGCTTTATCTCTCTGGGCTTCAGTTTTCTAATAATGGCTATTACTTATTGAGTCCATGCTATGTGCTGGCTAATTACTTAACATACATCCTGTCACTTACTCCTTACAATTACCCTAAGAGACAACTGCTGTTGGCCTCAGGTTATAGTTTAGAAAAACTGAGATTCGGAGAGGTGAAGGGGGCAGAGCCAGGATTCAAACTAAGATGAGTCCAATTGAAGAGTCCAAGCTTAGTTACTTTCTTACTCTCTGTTCTATACAGCTCACTGTGTAAAATGAGGCAGTGGGACTCGAAGCCAACTTGAACATTCCACAAGTCTATAAGAAGTCCCTGGGAGCCATATTGATTAGCAAATATTCGAATCCTCTTTTTTTTTAGATCTTAGAAACAACTTTATTGAGGTATAATTGACATACAAAAAACTGCCCATATATAAAGTGTTTCTTTTGGTGAGTTTTGACCTATGTACACACCTGTGAAACCATCATCACAATCAAGATAATGAACATACCCATCACTTTATGAAGTGTTCTTTTGCTTCTTCTAGTGCTTCCCTGCACCTCCTCCAAAGCTACTTTCTGTCATCTACTTTCTGTCACTATAGATTAACTTATATTTTCTTGATTTAAAAAAATAAATAGTGGTCTCTCGTTATAATTTAATTTTCGTTTCCCCAATGAGTAATGATGTTCGGCTTTTCATATTTCATGTTTTCATGTGCTTATTCACCAGCCTTGGAGAAATGTCTGTTTAAATCTTTTGCCCATTTTTAAATTGAATTGTTTATCAAATTATGAGAGGTCTATATATTCAGAATATAAGTCATTTATTAGGTAAAAGACTTTAAAAGGTTTCTCATAGTTTGTGGCTTGAAGAGTCTTTTGCACGACAGAAGTTTTTAACTTTGATAAAGTCCAATTTATTGATTTGTTCTTTTATGGATCATGTTATAGTTGTATCTAAGCATTTTTTGACTAACTCATGGTCACAAAGGTTTTCTTCTAGAAGTTTTCAGTTTTAGCATGTTCATTTAGGTCTATGATTAATTTTAAGTAAATTTTGTATATGGTATGAGGTATAGATCAAATTTCTTTTTTTGTATATGGATATCCAATTTTTCCAACAATATTTTTTGAAGAGTCTATTATTTGCTTACTGAATTGTCTTTGCACATCTTTCAAAAATTAGTTGTATTGATATGTGCAGAGATCATTTCTGGGTCCCATTTTGTTTCATTGATTTGTCTGCTTTGGTGTCAATACCAAACTGTCTTGATTACTATAGTTATAAAATAACTATTGAAATGAGGTAGTGTTAGTATCCTAATTTTTCCTTTTTCAAAATTATTTTGGGTATTTTTAGGTTTATTAAATTTCCATATGAATTCTTTGTTTGAAATCTACTTTGTCTGATATTTATAGACTCACCCACTTTTATTTTGATTACTGTTAACATAGTGTATCATTTCAATTCCTTTACTTTGAAACTATTTGTACATTTATATGAAAAGTATATTTATTATAGGGAGTGTATAGTTGAGGATTGACTTTTTATCCAATTCGAGAACAAAACAAATATATACATATTCATATTGTATAAATGGACTAAGCATCTAGATTACAATTTTAATTTTTGCATATGAATGTGGGTGCTTAGGCCATTTACACATAATGTGGATATTTGTGTATTTAGATTTAACTCTATCATCTTGCCATTTGTTTTCTCTTTGTCCTGTCTGTTCCTTGTTTTCTTCTTCTCTTTTATCCGTCTTCTTTTGTATTAACTGAATTTTTTATCATTCCATTTTATCTTTTTTGTTGGCTTATTAGATTAACTATTTTAGTTCTCAATTTAGGTTAAATAGACACATTTCACCTATAATATGTCTATCTTCAAGCCATATTGTATCACTGCAAGTATAGTAATAAAAATCTTATGATAATTCCATTTTCTCCTACAGATCTTGTGCTGTTGTTGTCATATATTTTACACAAACACACACGCACACACACACACAGACACACATACAAAATAAACCATATACTCTGTTGTTATTTTGGTTTAAACAATCAGCTATGTTTGAAAGAGATTAAGTAATAAGAGACAAACATGTTTATCCATGGCGTTACAAATTCCTCTGCCCTTTATTTATTGATGTAGATCCCTATTTTCATCTGGTATCATTTCTCTTCTTTCTGAAAGATTTCCTTTACATTTTTTTGTCAATGAGAAATTGATTCTCATCTTTATCTTTGTTCCTCTGTATATAACATGTATTTTTCTCTGGCTTAGCTCAGGATTTTCTCTTTATCACTATTTTTGAGCAACTTGGTGATTATGTGTATTGGTATAGATTTCTTGAATATTTCTTATGCTTGGGGTTCTATGAGTTTCCTTGATCTGTGAAATTATTGTTTTTAATCAAATTTGGAAAAACTTTGGCCAGTATTTCTTTAATTTTTTTTATGTCTTCCCTTTTAATTATACGCTTAAATTTGTCCCACACTTAGCTGATGTTCTCTTCATTATTTTGGCTTTTTTTTTCTCTCTGCATTTCATGTTAGAGATTTTTTAAATTACTATTTCATTTTGGATAGTTTTTATTCCCATTCCTTCAAGCTCAACTATTTTTATTCTGAAATGTATAATCTAAGACTCTATCCAATGCATTTTTTATTGAACACATTATAATTTTAATTCTACAAGTGTGATTTAGGTGTCTATTTCTAATGTTTTTGTATGTTAATTCTAATACCTATGCTAGACTTATGGATTTTTCTCCTCAATATGAGTCATATTTTTCTCCTTCTTTGCATGCTGGGTGCTTTTTGATTGGATGCCAGGTCTTGAAAATTTTAGCTTATTAGGTGCTAGACATTTTTCTATTTCTGAAAATAGTCTTACATATATTCTGGGATGCAGTTATATTATGTGGAACAGTTAAATCCTTTCGAGAGTTTCTTTTTATTTGTTAGATGGGTCTGGAGCAGTGCTTGGTCTAGGATATGTTACTCCTCACTACTAAGGCATGACATTTTCATGTACTCTACCAAATGCATTGTGAACTGTGAGGTTTTCCAGGCTGGCTGTGGGAAGAGGCACTATTCCTGGCTCTGTGAGCTCTGGACACTATTAACTCTAATCCTTTCATTTGATTATTTCCTAGACAGCATGCAGTTTTCTTATGCACATTCATGGATAGCTACTCACTGTATTCTCAAGGGGACCCCCGCCCCCTGCAAATTTTGGAAGCTCTTTCTCTGTTTTTATTTAGAAGCTGTATTTACGCAAGACAGTCAGACTAGAAAGATATATATGGTTTCTATAGATGGAGAGGGGACTGCGGAGTATCGAGGCAGGAGAGTTCCCAAAACACATGATGCAGCAGCCAATAAGAACCACCTAAAGGAAACCCTCCTGGAGACAGTGAGAAGACTCATTCAGTTCAAGCTGAAGTTGCTTGTGGCATGAAAAAATGTGGTGGTTTTGGGGAGGGAGGCTAATGGCTCTCATGAGGGCATGTGACGAAAAGCAATTGAAGGCTGTAGCCAAGCATGTCTCTTTAACCAATATGTCTCAAGGGTTTAACTGTGTTAAAGTGCTGGACAGGAGGTAGACACAGACATCTGAGTTTCTGTTCCAAGGAGCTCATCTTTAGTGCAGGCAATACAGTTGGAGCAAAGCACAGATTCAAGAGTTTTAACTTTATCCCTTAGAGAGTAGGGATCCACTGACTACTTTTGCAAAGCCGCCTGATGAAATTCAGGTCATGGTTTAGGAAAAATTTAGCAATTGCTTGTTACGTGTACAGGATAGGGAAGAGCCTGGAGAAATCAGCAAGGAGAACATTTCAGAGTTCAATGTGAAAAGCTCGGATAGAGATGGTGGGGGTGGGCAAGGAAGGAGAAGTATCCAGAACAATGAGTGGACTGAATATGGAAAAAGACTTTATATGCAAGGTGAAGGCAGGAAGCAGTCAAGGATGACTTGAAGGCTTTGAGGAGACTTGATTGATAGAATGCTGGTACCAGGAATGGAAATAGTGATGACAGAGAGGAGCTTATTTCAGAGTAAAGATGACAAATTTATTTTTAGGTGTTTGAGTTTTGAGGTGACAGTGGTATACAGAAGTAGCTATGTACAGCTGTTGTTTGAAAATATGGTACTATAAGGAAAGTTCAGGGCTGAGGATGTAGATTTGAAGGCCATCTAATGAAATTACAGTTTAATTCATTCATTTACCAAGTGATTGGTATGAACAGTTTATCAGACGCTGAGCTCAGTTCTGGGATGCAAAGACAGAGAAATGCAGTCTCTATCCTTGAGAAACAGGTAAACAGGCGATGTAATACAGTCTGGTGAGAGCTATGCCTGTGGCAGAATGGCAGCACAACGGGGTGACACCCAGCTCAGAGTAGGGAGTGCTGGCAAAGCTTCCTGGAGGAGGTGCCACCTGAACTGTGTTTTAGAACAAGTAGGGGTTAATCAAGCAGAGAAACAGGTACAGGGTATTAGAGGCAGAGTGGACAGCATGTGAAAAGGTACAGAGGCAAGGGAGAGCATGGCATATTTGGGATCTGGTTGGAGTGTATGCATATGAGGGAGAGAGAAAGATAATGCTGCAGGAGGAAGCAGGAGTTGAGTTATGAATGGCTTTGTAGGGCACTTGGTGACTTTGGGCTGCCATGTAGTACATCCACATGGAGATGCCCAAAGCCAGTGGGTACCATCCTGTGGGTAACGGGGTTTCTGGCCAATTTAAACTTGGAAGCAATGTGATCAGATTAGGAATTTAGAAAGACTACCTCGGCAGTGGTGTGATGCAGTGATTGGAAGGGCTAAAAGCTGAATTCAAGGGAACTAGTTATAATTCTACTTTAGTTATGAAGGTGGAACGAAGAGGGTCTGAATGAAGGCAGTGTCAATGGGAAAGGAGAAAAAAGGATAGTTAAAAAGATTAAATAATTTTAATAGGCAGAATTTCATGACAGAGCAAACTTAAAAGATTTGAATTTGGAGTTTATTAGCTTGCAAGTGTTGTTTGAGTTACTCAGAGGAAAGAGCTGTTCCAAGGAGCATCGTGATAAAATAAATTGAGTCTATTTAAGTGGAAACCCTAGATATCCCAATCCTGAGATTCCTGCGGCTTGCTAGGTTTCTGAGGAAGAAGATGGGAAGAAAGATATGAAGAAGGGGGAATGGAATTAGGTGGAAATTGGCATTTAAGAGGGCAGGAAGAGGACAGGAATTAGCAGGGGGAACAATAGAAAGAAAATAAAGAGGGAGTAATGTCATAGAGGTTCACCAAGAATCTCAGTAGAGAAAGCCCGGTCAGCAGTGCTGTTGAGAAGGATAACTGAATGGATAGCACCTTTGGGGCATTAGAAGGTCCCAGGTGACTGCAAACAAAGATGTTTCAGTAGAATGTGAGACAGCAAGGCTAATAATCCAGAGTGGGACTGAGATTTTGAGGAAATGGATTTAGTAGGTGTAGGTGAGACCAGTTACATGATGCTGAGCCTCCAGTGCGCCTAGTCACCTGAGATACAACAGAATCTCACATCGTGAATTTAGTTCTGATAGTTTACCACCTATGAATACTGCAGTAGAACATGATCATAATGGCATTTTCTGTAATATTAAGCATATATACCAAAAACATTTTAGGGAAAACAATCATAAAAAATAAGAAAAAACACCCTCAAGGAATAGAATAGAGTTTAAATATGACCTTGCATAATCAATCTTACTTTCTGAACTATGATAACCCATGGTTCCTGTTTCTTTTGATACTGCATTTTATCATTTCTTGGTCTCATGACAGAATCTTTTCTAAGCTGAAAAATCCCTTCTGTGCTCTTTATCATGTTAGTTGACCTCCTGACTTGTTGTGAAGTCTGTTCCTTCTATGTGAAGCAGCAGATCAGAGGCTGGTGAAAGCCAGGTGGGATGGGAGGCCATGGAGTCAAAGATGTGTTTCCACATTGTAGCTAGGGATGCTTAGCAGACACCCAGACTATGCCAGTCCAAACACTCGAAGAAGCTCTTTCTGACCACATGTTGGTCAATAGCCTTCTTGCTCTGTCATCTGCTTTCATGTAGATTTTCTTTTTTCTAAATTTTACTTTTTTCCTTTCTTCCAATCTCATACCCTGAGATTTTTCAGTGATGTGAATAAACCGATATAAAAAAAATTTGTCTATAGACCGTTTGAAGTTTAGTCTTTTTACATACTTGATCTCATTTGATCCTAAAAAAAAAGTTCTATAAAGAAATCACTTTATGTTGCATAATAAGTAGAAAATACACTAAGATTTTTTTTAAAAAAACCAAACTGCTATTGTTTTTCGTCAAGACTGTTCAGTAAGAAATACCTGGCCCAAGTGCATTGTCTGAATCTAATGCTGGACTGGCAGTGGAGATTAGGAAAGAGCACATGAAAATATTTATACCACAAAATCTTGAGAAATTATTTGGGAGTATCAAGGCTCTGTAACAAGAGGTAAACATGATATTAATTGTTCTTAAGAAAATTTTTACATTATAAAAATATTTGAGTACTTATATAATTAAAGAAAAAACAAAGCCAACATTTTAAAAGTTAATTTCTCTCACTTTGGTTTGTGGTTTAGAATTTAACATTTTGGTGGTGGTGAAAAGTTGAGATACATAGTCTTTCTCAGTTCTCCTTACAATCCAGACTAAATTTTCAGATCAAAAATAAATCAGGATATGTGCCTGGCAAGTACAGACACCTATGGGGACTGTGGAACAGCTATTTGAAAGCACATTTAGAACCTGACTGGAGGTGAGTGGAATCCATGACTGGGGGACCGAATTTTCCTCCTAGGAGAAAATGAGCATGATGGGACCTAGGGTCTTGCTGATATGTCGTTAATTAAAAGGAATTCTACCAAAGGGGTAGAGTGGTTTAGAGAATGGCACTAAATCAGAAAAAATTAGAATCAATACAGTGTGAACCACTAGAAATCATTAATCAGCAGGAAACAAACCAAAACAAAAGATTCATTGCTGAATGACATTTTTGTTCCATCATCAAAATATATATCTTTAAAAAAATCATCAAATCAGTAGTTTGTCACTGTTAATTTTAGTCTCTACTCAATTGAGATAAATCTATGTCAAATAAATGGACACATTTTTGGGGATCCAGTGGCAGTCATAATTTGCTAGCAGTTTAAATACAGTAGATTCCCAAATTCCAATTCAATATTTACCCTTTTTCTGATATAGACGACTCTGGCTTTTCTTCCTATAGATGAAAAGAAATACATGAATTGTTTTTGACACAAACTACAAGTGTACATCATAATATTTCTGAGATACTTTTTATTTTCTAGTTTATGTGCTCTTATAATTAACTAGATATCTTCAAAAGAAAGAATTCTAGTTCAGGGCTCAAATTAAGAGCAAGTAACTATAAACACAATGCTTGATTCATAAAAATAAACAGCACATATGGGCTTCTGCTGCAGATGTTATACCCTGGAGTGTGCCCTGATTTCTTTTCAGCTAAATAAGAATAGCACAATCACATAGATGTGTAATAACATACGAGTGTCAGTTATATTAGAATGCACTCCATGTGCAAGTAAGACAAGAGCATTTGCAAGTAGATTTTATTAACCTCTGAAACTGCAAAGTGTTGGTCATATTATTTTTTGCTTTACAGAGGGTAAACTCTCCCAAACCTGCTAGTACCCTTTATCTCCCATCACTCAGTCCTCAGGGTGTTTTGTGCTTATGCAGAGCACTGTACACATGAATATGACCTCTTCGTGGGAAAGTTAAAGAATGGACATTTTAGACCGGGTGTGGTGGCTCATGCCTGTGATCCCAGTATTTTGGGAGGCCAAGGCAGGCAGATCACGAGGTCAGGAGATTGAGACAATCCTGCCTAACACGGTGAAACCCCATCTCTACTAAAAATACAAAAAAATTAGCTGGGTGTGAACCTGGGAGGTGGAGCTTGCAGTGAGCCGAAATCATGCCACTGCACTCCAGCCTCGGTGACAGAGCAAGACTCCATCTCAAAAAAAAAAAAAAAAAACAAAAAATTAACATTTTATTGAGCATTTGATATGTGCCATGCTCACTTATTTACATTCAGTTACTGTTTACAAATAGCTTAAGAAAACCCCCCAGCCCCAATATTTGTGTCATTTATGAATAGACAACTCTGCCTTCTTTTTTGAGACAGAGTCTCGCTCTGTTACCCAGGCTGGAGTGCAGGGATACAGTATTGATTCAATGCAACCTCTACCTCCTGGGTTCAAGCAATTCTCCTGCCTCAGCCTCCTGAGTAGCTGGGACTACAGGCACACACCACCAGGCCCAGCTAATTTTTGTATTCTTAGTAGAGACAGACTTTCACCATGTTGGCCAGGATGGTCTCGATCTCTTGACCTTATGATTCACGTGCCTCGGCCTCCCAAAGTGTTGGATTACAGGTATGAGCCACCGCGCCCGGTCTCAACTTGTTGTGTAAAAGATATTTAAAGATAGTCAGCTGGAGGGTTCATGTTTTGATCCTCTGAAAGGGCAGAAAGCACCACATGGTGAATGGCTTTCTATCAGCAGGTGTCTTACATGAACTCTTAGCAGGCACAGCTCTTATTCCATTCCTGATGATGATGCTCTCAACAAGCAATCACATATTCTAAACTATAGATGTGAGCAAGAGTTGTAAATCCTGGATTGAGAAGAACAATCCTGGGGTATCATGAACTCTATTGCCTTGTTTTTCTCAAAATATTTGATTTACTTTTTGATGTTTTAATACATACCATTTTTCCAGGCTGCTGGTTTAGACATTGGCTAAAGGAAAAAAAAAAGAAAAAAAAAAAAGAAAAAAAAAGGTGTGTGTGTGTGTGTTTGTATGTGGATCAGTGAGGCTAACTTCAGTATCCTGTAATGGCTCCCTTTGGACCTTTATTTTCCTTGCCATAGGGGAGTTCCACAAAGCTCTTTTTGCCAGAGTCCAGTGTAGAACTTAATGTGCTATGAATCCTTATGGAATTGAAAGGAGACTATAGGGAACAATCATTCTGAGCCCAGGTTGGGTCTGGGAACTAGCTCTGATGAAAGGCAGGTGTATTAGTTAACCACTGCTAGGTAACAAACTGCTGCAAAACTTAGTGTAGAACAATGATTTATTATTATCTCTCATGGTACTTTGGAATGTGCTTTGGGCTTAGGGCCTCATGCAGGTCAGGCTAGGACTGAGCCATCTGAAGGCTCTGCACATCCAAGATGGCACTTCCTCTAAGAGCACTGGAACACCTAGGACTGGCTGGGTATGTTTCTCTCACCATATAGTTCCTCTATCTGGCTAGCTTGTGCTTGTCCTAAGCAGGTGATCTCAGAGCAGTCAGATCTATGTAGCATCTGGCTTCGCCTAGGATGAGAATTCTAAGAGACCCATGTGGGAGCTGAGAATCTTTTTACGATTTAATCTCAAAAGTCATGCAGCATCACTTCTGCCACTTTTGACCAGTCAAAAGTGAGTCACAGGGCTCATCCCAGATTCAAGACGTAGGGGTTTCAACCAAGATATTAATCAAGGAGGCATGGTTCATGGCAGAGCCAACTTTAGAGACTAGCAACTATTGCAGAACAAGGATTTTTTTTCTTTAGAATTTTAGACTGAACTGTGTTCTTGGCCTTCACTCAATACCCCCAATGATACTGAAGGGATCTCCAGACTGGAAATTGCAGCTGTGAGTTCATTTTATGGTCACAAACCACAAACTACTCCTGAAGTATTGGTAAAAATAATTCAGTGTCAAAGAAAAGTTTGATCTTTTGTTAGAATTCATTATTTTAGAACTGGACAAGACAACCATTAGTCTGTGAACCATTAGATGGAAGTGATCTGACAGATGCTTACAGAGAAGACTGCACCTGTGAACAAGTGAATATTGCTTCCACAGACCTACACCTGGAGAAATCTCTATTCTCAGAGTCATTATGAACACTATAAATACTATTAATATTAATGAAGCAAAGCAGGATAGAGAGAACTGAGGGGTATTTCTCTGACCTATGGTCTATTGGTAACATCCATTCACATCTCACTGTAGAGGAGTTTGTTTATGAATCAGCTCGTTGACACCTTGTACCACCCTCAGTACTCTGTCTGAGTGTGTGGAATGTCAGACAGATGGGTTATGCAAAGAGCAGGGAGAAATGGGTAAAATCAGAATTTTAATGTGCTGTCCCAGAGATTATCTTTCCAACCCTCTAGAAATTACCCTGTCTCTTTTCTTCATAGACTTCTTTCTCACTTCCCCTCCTCTTTTGAAATTTGAATAATAATAATCACAAAAAGAAAAACAATAAATACAACAACAAAAATAATATACCTAAAGACAGGGTGACCTCATACATTTACAGTTCCCAGACACCTTAACCCCGGTAAAAATTTATACCAAGAGTGTAATTTTAAAAATCAAGCAATCAACTGTGGATGGTCCCAGGAGACTGGATAGAATAAAGATCAACTTAATAAATCGATTGTGTATCCAGTCTTTTGGGGTCATGGTTTCACAAGAGAAAAATAAGAGAAACAGCAAGAAACAGTGTGGCAGAGAAAATAATAAAGGGATAAGAGAAGGAGGGAGTATCGGGAAGTTGAGAGAAATCTACAAAGAGGTTGCTCTTCTGGAGGAAAATACAATTGCTACCAAACATGTTTCTTTGCATTTAATGGTGAACATAAAAGATAAAGTTTATAATAGTAATTTTTCTGAGAGATAGAAGTGGAGAGAAGATGAGAATGTCGGGGGGAATCTTGGGATAAATATCATAGTCGCAGTGATTTAGGGAGAGGGTTGAGGGCAATTTGTTCTCCTGTGGTAGCTTGAAAGCAAAAACTTTATGAATTGGGCTCGTCCTCACTTTTCTCATGCCAATATTTTCTCTGGTAGGATTGTGGAAATGCTCGTACTTCAAGAAAAATTTTTCATTGCAGGAGATTAATTTCTAAAAACTCCCTATAAGGCCAGGCGATGGCTCACGCCTGTAATCCCAGCACTTGGGGAGGCCAAGGCAGGCAGATCACGAGGTCAAGAGATCGAGACCCTCCTGGTCAACATGGTGAAACCCCATCTCTACTAAAAATACAAAAATTAGCTGGGCATAATGGCACACACCTGCAGTCCCAGCTACTTGGGAGGCTGAGGCAGGAGAATCACTTGACCCCGGGAGGTGGAGGTTGCAGTGAACTGAGATTGCAGGACTGCATTCCAGCCTGGTGACAGAGCAAGACTCTGTGTCAAACAAACAAACAAACAAACAAACAAACTCTCTATAAATTAAGATGTAACCAAGAAAATGAGAAGTCGTGATTCATTGTGTAGCTTTGGAGTCCATTCCTGCCTCTGCCCATACCAGTGCTGTGGCCTGAACACGTTATTTATCTTTACTCAGCTTCAGTTTCCTTATCTATAAAATGGGCACAGCAACAGAACATGCCTTATTTGGCTCCCGTGAAGATTAAATGGAATATGTGTGCAAAATCTGGGCACACAAATGTACAACCTCAGCACATAGTAGCTGGTATTATTATTACTCCACTGCTATTAGTAATGATAGCACATTTCAACTTTCTTCTATATTAAGTTCCTCCTGTCCCCCAAAAATGTACTCTCTGACTGTAAAACCAAATGTATATATTTTTTTTGCCTGATATGCTGATGCTAATGAAACACTTCCAACAGGCCACAGATGAAAATGTTTTGGCAGGGATGCAGTGTTTACCCAGATATGCTGGTTAAGCCACAAAAAACTTTTCCATTTTTCTGCCCCTCAATTAGCTTTCATTCTTGACTCCACTGCTCCTGATTTTGGAGTGAAAGGGTTTTCGATGGTCCACTAGGCAGCTGGATTAAGCTGTACTTAAGTTACTTATATGCAGAAATAAACTTGTCTTCTTTCCTCTGATCCTTCCTGTAAAATGGCACATTCCTACTAATTACATTATTCTCCGTGATTCTCCAGGGTCCTCTGGATAACAAGTAGAAGCAATGTTACAGGACATATGCTTTTACGCTTTATTGGCCACTGTTATCCACGGGCCTGACACTGAAGCTGAACAAACAGTCCAGACCCAAATGTGAAAACCCACCGATCGTCAATTGCATGAAGTCTGAATTTGATTAGAGTGTCATTTCCCTGCCCTTTCCCCTGTGCTCATAAAAAAAGAACAGCTCTGAAATGCCTAAGAGATGCTGCTTGATTTAAGCCCTGTGAAATTCTAACCAAAAGGTAATAGAAAGGAGAAACCAAGCTTATCAAATTTTCTTTAGGAGCATTGGTCTGTTTCACCTGTGGTAATTGGCCGAGTTCAGGCCTGCACTCCGACAAGCTACAGGAAGTTGCCAGAAAGAACGACCAATAAATAACCCAGTGCTTCGGAAAACAACCTTTTATGCTCTCTGATACTGATTTAGATGAGGTCTAAGAAGAGTGTAGAAGTACACAGGACCAGTAAGTAAATTGGGTGACTTTTTGGGGAAGTAACAGCTATTGGTTAATTACGAGAAGCATTTTGATGGTGTGAGGTTGTTAATTGGATGAAGGACATTACATAGAATGAAAGTTGGTTTCTATTAAAGCAGTTTAATAGAGGAAGAGGCCAACAAGAGAGTTTTACCTTCTCTTTCAGACACAGATAATTTAACCTACTTATTGGAGCATTTTGTAAGAAACAAAGGGTGGGGGGAACCCAAACTCCTCACAGGTGTCCTTTTAATTGAATCAGAACAGTTGATATTGTGACCAAAATTGCTTAGGCTGCAGGGCCTTCTGCTCAAAGGGCACTGCATAGAACCATCCTCTGGAAAGGTGTCAGGAATGAAAATGTTTATGGCATAAATAGGGAGATGAATCTTAAATAGCTTACTCTGAAAATCTGATATTAAAAATAAGAAAAGTCATCAGAGCATTTCAGGTATATTTGACAGTCATATACCAGCCCGCGTCAGCTTTGCCAAGCCTGCTGTTCACACGCACTGAACAGCCCACTATGGCTCGATGGGTTTTGATGAAATTGAAAATTGGAGACAGAGTTGAGGATAATTCGATTCATAGAAAGGACCAAGAGATCAAAGCCCTTATGTTGTTAGTGGCCACGAGCAACTTGGCTGCTCTTGAGGGTGGAGCAGAGAGTAAGTGTGAGGAAGACAAGAGCAGGATCATGTCATGGCAGTTTTGCTCACCATGAATCAGAAGCAAGACAGAAATTGGCCCTGGTGCTTGGACTTTGTCTGTTAAAGGGAAAATGATGCTTCTGGATCATCAAGTCAATTTTTTTTCTTCTTTTAATTTTGTATGAAGTACAAGGTACACTTCACATCAAAGCAAGAAAGAAATTCCAGAAGTGAGTTTCAATTCAATGCTGCAAATATTTTTTGAGCACTATTATACCAGACACTGCTTCTGGATCTGAGCATGCTGGTAGATAAGAGATGACAAGCAATAATCAAGAGCAGACCATCCCTTTCCTTCAGAAGGAAAAATCCAAGTTTCAGGTAACTCATCCCCAGTTATTCTGTATGTGAGTCAATCTTTGTTGCAGTCCTCACTTGAGAAGGTCCACAAATGAAGCTGTTTCTCTGGCTTTGTGTTAATTTAAGCATAGCTGAAATGCCCCTCTGACAGCATTTACTTCACAGTTGTGTCATTTCCAATTTCAGCAAATATAAGGAGAAAATAATTTCTCTGTACTGCAGAAAGCCATACTAGAGGAAATGGGGGAACCAGAAAAGCAGCAGGCATGTTAGTAGGAGTGCCAGATTCTCCTGCTGTCCCAGGCTAAATCTTGGCAAGGCCTGGGCTCCACATCCAGGAGCTTTGGCTATTGCCAGCTGCGGTGACACTATAGTTCCTTTGAGGACTGGGAGAACGTGCCCGGGATAACAAAGATACACATGTAAATAAGAAGTCTCTGGGGTTTATAGGCTTTTGACAGTTCACCACTGTCCATTTGTTGAATTCCGCATTAGTGAAGCAATAAGAATCATCTCTGACCTTTTGGTATGAACAAGAAGACCAACTGGGGGCCTGAAAAGTACATAATGACAAACTGGCAATAAAATTAACAATAAAACTTTGGACAAATGGACGTTTCTGGGTCTCTCTCTGGCCTGATTCCCATTCCTAGCCTTGGCTCCCTGGGTTGGAAAAGCATGCATCCCAGTTCTCTCTCTCTCGAGAGCCACGTGCTATATAAGCTGCTTTCTCTCGGGGGTTGGCCCATCTCTTTTCTGGTTCTCCCCCACTGCTAGCCTGGGGAGTTGCTATAAATCCCCCAGGAAGGCACTGAACCCAGATCTTTGCTTCTGAGCCCTTTTCAATTGACTGAGGATAATAGTCCTGCGTTAGGAAAATGCATAAACATTTTAGCCTATTTAACACTGAAATCCAGAAAGCACAGAAGACAATGCTTGCGAATCATGAACTATGTCATCATTTAACATTTCATGTGTAATACTTTGTGCTATTACTTACCTGTCTGAAATGATTTTTTTTCTTGATTTTAGAAAGACTACAGGCTTACTGAAAAATCTTATACCATATACACAAAAATAATGAAGGATGAATTATAGAAATTATACAATAATTTCCATAACACTTTCAATTATACATTATTTTCGTGTGTATGGTCTAAGATTTTTCAGTAAGCCTATATTCTTTTTATAATACAGAGAGAAGAGGAGGCAAGAAACAGACTTGGAAGGGGAGAGGGAGGCAAAAAAGTCATATTTGCTGATAGGGAACGGTGAGGGGAATTACAGAAATTCATCCTTCATATATATATACATATGTACACACACATATATATGTGTATATATATATGCACACATACATACACATGCATATGTAATAAAGGACAAATTAGAAGTCGTTTATAATTTCATTACCTAGAGAAAGCCACTGTTAATGTTTTTGCATTTATTCTTCTAGATTTAACTTTATGTTGATACACATATATTCGTTTGTCAAAAATTTGGCTATACTATGCAAACTGTTTAGTAAACCCCTTTATGTTTTCTATATCAACAAATATAGATCTTAATTATTTTTTGATGTGGCCTTATAGTATTTCATAATATAGATGACCATAATTGACTCAAGCTATGCATCATTAGTGGATATTTGGGTTATTTTTAATTTTTAAAGAGTTTTGCTCTTATATAAATACAGCTCCAGGGGACATTCTTATACATACATCTTATATACTTGTACATTTTTCCTTTTGATAAACTCCTAGAAATGTAACTCCTGGGTCAAAGCGTGTAAGCCTTTTAAAGGCCTGCAATACATATTATAGTTTCCAGAGAGGTTGTACCAGTTTATTCTTCCAGCAGCGGTATATGAATGTCCGTTTATCCAACTCTCACCACAACTCTGTGAGTGTGCTTTTCCCCATTCTGATGAAAACTAAGGTATTGACAATATTTTGATCTTTACAAATGAATTGTTGTTTTATTTCACTTTTGTTGATTACAAGTGGCATTGAAGTTTTTGTCATGCATTTATTTATTAGTTTACTTGTTCCACTCATTTTCAAATGTCTTTTAAATGCCTAGTGTGTGCCAGGCATGTGGTATGACCTGAGGAAAGAGTACGGAGAAAAAAAGAGTTTTCTTCTCCATGGAGTTTAGAGTTTGCGGGGAGACTATTAGTTTCCTAGGGCTGCCATAACGAAGTAACACAACTGCCTGGCTTAAAACAACAGAAATTTATTGTCTCGGTTCTGGAGGCCAGAAGTCTGACATCAAGGTGTTGGCAGGGCCATGCTCCCTCCAAAACCTGCGGGGGAATCTTTCCTTGCCTATTTCTAGTGTCCATTGCTTTGCCAGCAATCTTTTCATGTCTTGGCTTGTAGATGCACACTCAAATCGTCTGTTTCTACATTGTGTTCTCGGTCTGTCTCACATGGATGTCTTCACATGAATGTCTTCTTAATGTCTTAAAAGGGCATTAGTCATATTGTATTAGGACCCCACCCTACGCCAGTATGACCTCATTTTAACCAATGATATCTGCAATGGCCTTGTTTCCAAGTAAGATCAAATTCTGCTATACTGGGGATCAGGAATAATGCAACATACCTTTTTTGATGAGCACAATCAACCCATAACAGACACCTAGACATTAATTAAGTAATTAGCCAAATAAATAGAAAAGTATATCTGGGTCATTGTCTAGGCTGGGCGTGGTGGCTGACACCTGTAATCCCAGCACTTTGGGAGGCTGAGGTGGGTGGATCACCTGAGGTCAGGAGTTCGAGAGCAGACTTACCAATATGGTGAAAATACAAAAATTACCGGGGTGTGGTGGTGTGTGCTTGTAGTCCCAGCTACTCAGGAGGCTGAAGCAGGAGAATTGCTTGAACCCGGGAGGTGGGGGTTGCAGTGAGCCGAGATTGTGCCACTGCACTCTAACCTAGGTGACAGAGAGAGACTCCATCTCAACCAAAAAAAAAAAAAAAAAAAGAGAAAGAAAGAAAATTACATCTGGGTCATTGTCATGAGGTGGTAAGGGGCCTATGAGAGAAAGGGTTGAAGGAAAGAGGAAGGTGTGGGAAATGAACAGCCAGCAGGATCCCAAAGGTGTCTAGGGGCAGAGATGGGCAGTTTGGGGACTGAGGACCAGTGTGATCAGAGTGCAGAGCGCCAGGGCCAGGTGTGTGAGGTGAGACTGCAAAGGTAGGTAAGGTCAGGTGTATGAACATGATCCTGAGAGCAATGGGAATCTACCGAGGTGATTGTTGTCTGTGGTAGGGGAGAGGATGACAGGGTTGGATTTGTGCTTCTAAAACGGTCACTGTGGCCTCACTGTGAGAAAGGGTCTGAGTGGATGTCAGAGTCAATGGAAGGGATTACAAGCTTTGGGTGAAAGATGGTTGTTTGGACAAGAGTGGTGGCTGTGGAGAAGAGGCAAAAGGACAGACTTGAGAAGGAAGAGGGAGGCAAAGAAGTTTCAGTATTTGCTGATAGACAGGGTATGAAAGGTGAGAGGGAGGCAACGTCAAAAGTAAGTCTATAGTTTTCAGTGCATGCAGCAAGATGGATGATAGTCCCCTCCCAGAGAATAAGCAACCCTTGAAAGAGATCCAGGTTATGGATTTCTTTGGGATGTATGGGTGGGAATGTTGAGTAGGTAATTGGATAGCTGGGTGTAGGGGGCATAGAGAAAGCATGAGGTTGGAGATAAACCTCTGAAAGTTATCTGTATATAGCTGGTTAATGATGTGTGGGTGAGGAGGAGATCGCCTGGGAAGAGGGTAGAATTAGGAGAACCTTTTCATGTGTGTATGTGTAAATTTTCTTTTAACTCTTGTGGGGGTTGCCAATTGCCATTTTTGCGCACCTCCTGTAGGGATATTGCCATTTTCTTTTTCATTGATTTATAAGGGCTCTTTATATGCTAACACATTTTTTCAAATATAATATTATATTATTTTTTCAGTTTGTTGCTTTTTAACAAGTTGGAGTTGTTGTTACTATATTTGGCCATTAGGAGAGTTTTAGATATTTACATAATTTTAGTTATCAATATTTTTCTTTATGTACAGTGCAGTGTTTAAGAGCTCAAGTTTTCAAATCATGCTGCCTAGGTTTGAATCTGTCTCTACCACTTATTTCCTGTGTGGTGATGGGCAAGTTATTTAACTTATTTTTGTTTAATTCCCTTTCCTGTAATATAGAAATTACAGTTACACCTATCTCATTATGGACATTTAATAACTTAATACACATAAAATCTTGAAAATAGTGCCAGGCACCATATATATATAAGTCAATAAGTATTAACAATTATTGTTGTTAGGGGGTAAATATGACAAAGAAAATGGCAATTAAAATATATTTGTAAGTTCAACTTCAAAGAGAATTTTAGAAATAAGTAGAATTAACCATCTGGGGAAACAAAAGCTGCACAGAATACCAGGACCAAAAAGTACAAGGAGAGTGGAAAACATTGAGGTCAGCTTAATACCATCTATAGGCAGTATTAGAAATTAAACCTCTGGTACTTTGAACATTTTAATCACAGAAGCAAAATGTGATGTGTACATACTTGAAAGAAAACCAGCTAGGAGAGTCTCTAAGGGCGAACTGTCCAGGCTTCATAAAAGAAAATCTGGGACAACAGAATATGCCTTTGTTATGATGAAAAGATCATCTATAGAGGAGGCCGTAACAGCCAACTTGGGGCAAGGCAACAGGTAGCACTTGGGGGACTGCCCAGGCTGGTAGAGGTTGCTGCAAGGGGGATACGCCAAGGTTGAAGGGGAGTAGAGTCAAAAGCAAGAACAGGGGGTGCATTTGGTTTGGAATAAATGTGTAAATCAAGCAGGCAGGGTGAGAGTTTCTGGGGTGCTGAATACTCATGATTCCTCTTACCAATTTTCTGCCCAGCTGACATTGTTATATCAGAAACTTGGGGCTGGACAAGGCAGAGAAATTATCCAGATGCATAAGGGGTTGACTCAGGATTTGGATGACCTAGGCTTCCCTTTGCTCTCATCTGAAGGCCTGTGTCTTCTCAGAGTAGGGAAGTGATAGTCTACAATTATTATTATTGCTATTATTAATATATAAATCATCATTATAAATATTATTAGTAGTGGTTTCTGTCTTTGATGGCATGCTTAGAAAGACCTTCATGAATTTGAGATTCAAAAATGTGTATCTCTATTTTCTTTCTTATACTTTTATAGTTGCACTGCTTTACTTTAGAGCTTCCATGTTAATAATTTTCACATGTATGTCTGTCTCTGTAATTTCTTTCCTAAGCTCCTAGAGGTCAGGAATGGTGTCCTTGTTACCCTGAGACCCTGCACAGAGCCAATCCTGGTGGACCTTCAGAAAGCGTCTCTTGATAATGAGGGTGATGTGACATTGGTTATAAAAGTCGACGTTTTCCTTTGTGATTTTGTGTTTGGTGAGGCTTTTGTTTTAATTTTTGAATGGTGCTCACTGTAACTGAGGTAGCCAGATTAGGCTCTCTCACCAAGTGGTCAGCACCCTCTGTTGTTGGGGTGGACTCAGGAGGACTCCTTGAGGACAAGCTGTGGGATGCTAAACACACACCATCACTCCAGACGGTGTGACAGCAGGAGTTCCTAATCGTTACCTCCCCTCTTGAGGAGATGACCCATGGCTGTCATTACTTTCTTGGAGAGAACAGGTACTAACAGGTGATAAGGAACCGTTGCTCTCTGCTCCTATCCAGAGTGATTGGCTGTGTTGCAAGTGAACTGTGAGGACTTTATTGTCTCATTATCCAGTTCCTGGGTTTGGCTGCCATAGTGTGAGAGAAGACTGAGGTAGAAGGTAAAGGGGCTTTTTACCCTGAGGCCCTCAGCAGAGCAGGTTCCAGGGGTCACTGTGGCCCTTAGTTGCTCTAAACTCAAGAAAAGTCTTCTGGCTTCAGCCTGGCCTTGTTTTGTCCCCCAACTTCAAGGCGGGAAGGTGAATAAAAGAGAATTTAGAGTCAGCCCAGGATAGACTTCCCTGGTCCTCCCTTGTTTCTTTATTTTTCTTTTCACTGCCTGACATAATTTGATTGATTTCTTTGCTTCTATGTTTAAAGTGTGCTTTTTGTATTAGGTTGTGAATTATATGAGAGCAGTGGCCCCATCTACCTTGTTCACCACTTTATCCTCACCAGGAAAAATAGTATTTGGCACATAGTAGGCGTTCACTAATGGCATGTTTTAATTCATAAACGAACAGATTCATGACGAATTTTTGACAGCACTAAATGTTCACTTAGTTAAAACCTTTACAAAATGCCAGAAATTATCAAGACAGGTAGTGTTGACATGACCATTCACAGCCACGCAGCATCTGGATATGGGCACAGGACACACTAATACTTAGAAGTGGCCGAGTTCATAATCTCTGCACACTTTCAAAACATCTGTTTCCAGGGAAGTGAGTTCAATGCACGGACATAATAACAAATATCTGTAGGTAATTAAGTGAAGTTACAAGCACACAGTTTATGCTAACCTAATCCTGACTCAAATTGGGATCAGCTTTCATAATTCTGAATGGCCTTTGGTAGCAATGGGCATAACTGTTGTCCAATGAGCAAAGCCTTCACTCATTCAGAGGCCTCATCTCGGTCAGAGGATTCAGATATTGGGGTCATGTGGATGGGAGGGCTCTTCACCTTTCTTTTCTCACTGGAAGCTTCCTGATTACTTGTGCTTACAGATACTATTAAGTTCTGGAGCTCAGTTAGAATTTCTACTTCCAGGGGGGCAATGGAAGAGAGGGCAAGGGAGAGGACACTGAACCTTATTTGTGTAAGAGAGATTTATGAAGTGCCTTTAAATGCCAGAGACTCCTGGCTCAATGTGGAAGCCCAGGTGAACTGTCATTTAGCCAAGGAAGAAAGAAAGCCATAAAGAGAAAGTTAACACTAGCCTTTATGTCTAAGATGAGAGGGATGAGATGCCTGCGAGATGGTGGTGAATGGCTTTCTTTATGTTCATTAAGGATAGGCAACAAACAAACAAACAATCCCCCCCAAACCCAAACCGATGACATTTGGGTTAGAAGTGACTGTAAACTGAACTGATGTAACTGTAGGGGGCTATATTTTCTTAACTAGAAATTGAGTTACATAGTCTAACACGTAATCTGACAGATGGATGGAATATTTTGGATTATGACTGTCCTAGAAATATCTTGTACAGATGGCATAGGTATAGTACATAGTCATCAACGTGACTTGAGGGGCATGGAGGAAATGCCATGTCCTTCTTCAAAATATCTTTTCCAGTGTTTCATATTCCACTATCAGAGATTTATTTCTGAGTCCTGTGCAGGCTTTCAGATATTCCAGCCTGCCCTATGCAAATGGAAATATTTCTGGTATATAACATCTTAAACTATTTTCAAGATACAGCTTTTGGGGAGGGGAGTTTAGTTTTGAAAGGAAAGGTGTGAAGGATTGAGAAACTTCTAGGAAAGAGGAGTGACAGGGGGTAAAGAGAAACATTCTAATATTTTGCCTAGAGCTAGCGTCAACTACAAGAATTGCCAGATGGTGTCACAAATACCTAGGGAAGTTGTGAATCTCTTCCTTGGAGATTCAAAAGAAGAAATGGCTGGCCAAGGGGCAACCTTGCCTGGCAAGTGTGAGTCCAGAGCCAGTGCTGTTCAACTCACAGCTGAACAATGAGCATGGTGCATAAAGATGCATTAGGCCCTTTCTATCCTGTGCGTATCCAATTCTATGAATCAGAAGGAAAGTTCATGGCAATATCATCTCGATAAAGCAAATTCCTGCCTTTAAAACTGTAGGAATTTATGGGGCAAAATTTTATGTGAGATTATGACAGAATTCCACATTCTTGCTCATGTTCCATGCCTGTGATGATTTAATGTAAAAACTGTTATTTTTTATGGAAAAAATGATCTTGAAAGATGTCAAATTTAGAAATACTTATGTCATAAATTCACTGGGTAGAGAGCAGCTGAACAATCAAAATATTCCAATCCTGCCCCACTCACACCTCGACCACAGGCAACTCACTATGGGCAGCATCCCAGCAGACCTTTCTTAACTGAGTTTTGCATCACCCCCAGTCTTGACTACATGTTAATCACTATCAGAATATAACAAAGCAGAAAGCCAACAAATGGAAGAAGATACAAAGTACATGAAAGATACTGTGTAAGCTCCTCTGATAGAAAGCAAGTTGCTTGAGGGAAGGGGTCAGGTTTTATTATTATTATTTTTTTTCGTTTCCTATCCCCTCCTCCAACCACAAAATGATTTTAATATGGTAGGTTGTTATGTAATTCATGAGTGGATGACTCAATTAAGCAGAAGGCAATTTTATTTATTTTTATTTATTTTTTAAAAATTTCAACTTTTATTTTCATTTCAGGGGGTACATGCACAGGTTTGTAACATGGGTAAATCGCCCGTCACTGAAGTTTGATATACAAATGATCCTATCACCTAGGGAAGTGAGCATAGTATTTGATAGGTAGTTTTTCAACAGATGTCCCCTTCCCACCTCAACTAGTCTCCAGAGTCTATTGTTCCCTTCTTTGTGTCCATGTGTACTCACTATTTAGCTTCCGCTTGTGAGAACATGCAGTATTTGGCCTTCTGTTCCTGTGATAATGGCCTCCAGCTACATCCATGTTGCTGCAAAGGACATGCTTTCACAGGAGGCCTTTTTAATCATGAAATTTTTCTAACATCTTTTTATGACTCAGTTTGGATTTAAAAAAAAGATTTATGCCTACCCTCACACTTGTACAGCTCATGAAACAAAAACATCTCAAAGATGGTTCAGAAGAGGTGATATATATATATGTATATATAGTTTTTAAAAAGAATGAAAGAGGAGGATGCTTCATGATGTTCGCAGCACCTGTATAAGTTTTTCTGTAGCTATCAATGACCATGTAATACACTGCAGTTCTCAAAGCTGGGAATCTATGAAAGATCATCCTGCTGTAGAACTTCAGTTGGAGAAATAAAATGGATTGGGAGGAACTTGTGGGTAGAGAACACACCAATTTTCTCTGTTTCCTGAGTGCTCAGCCCAGTTTCTGGTGTATAGATGTTCAATATTTTTTGTGAACAAAATAGTGGAATAAAGCTCTTTTAGAGATGAAAGCATGGACTAAAAAATTCTTTACTTAATTGCCTTGTGAAAATACTTTGAATAATTGTAAGAAGTCCCTATTTTACATGCTTATTCCTTTTGGCACCTCTGAAAAGCAGATCATTCTTTCATTTTACAGGATGTTAGTGTACAAGGCAACACAGAGAAATAACACCCCAGTGTTGGTCATAGTAGAGGATAAATATGCTTGGAGTTAATATATAAATATATATGTATGAATGGATATATGTATGTATATATGAGTATGTAAATGTGTGTGTGTGATCTCTGTGTGTATATATACACACACACATATATATGTGTGTATATATACATACATATGCACATATATCCCTTTAACTGGGTGTTTGACACAGCTCTGAGACTTCAAGCTTGGTAGCACAAAGGCAGTGTTAGTACTCTAAGTACTTGACACCTGGCTTTCAGAAACTGGCAATACGCATTAAAAATTTTTCTTTTTTGTTAGGCATGCTTTATTTAGTTCAGATGGCTTTTGTGAAAGAGATGAGCTCTTGTGAGCTCCTTCGGGGCAGAAGAGGTCTGGAGTGCTGGGAAATGTGAGCAAGAGACTGTTTGAGGCACACAGTACTGTTCAGGGGCAGGTCTTGAAGAGTGCGTGTGACAGCTGAATGAAGCTGCTAGTTTTTGGTAGAGACGCCAGAGGGACATGCACTCCGACCACATTTTTTAGCTCCTGTATGTCAGAGGGAGACCAAAGGCCATTTTATTCCTGTTTTTCCTGATATTGAAAATAAGTTACTATGGAAATCAGAAGTCTTCAGGTAATGTAGTAAGGGGGTGAGAATTTTTTTTTTTCTTTTGGGCGGGGGGATGGAGTTCGGAGTTCCACTCTGTCACCAAGGCTGGAGTGCAGTAGTGGCACAATCTCAGCTTACTGCAACCCCTGCCTCCCAGGTTCAAGCGATTCTCTCACCTCAGCCTCCCAAGTAACTGGCATTACAGGCACGTGCCACCACGCTCGACTTCATATATATATATATATATATATATATATATATATATATATATATACACACACACACACACACACACACACGTGTGTGTGTGTATATATAATACTTTTGGTAGAGACAGGGTTTCACCATGTTGGCCAAGCTGGTCTCAAACTCCTGACCTCAAGTGATCTATCTGCCTCGGCCTCCCAAAGTACTAGGATTACAGGCATGAGTCACTGCGCCCAGCCACGGGTGAGAAACTTTGGGCAACATTGCTGTTGTTAGGCAGGGGATAGGCTGCTCCTTGTCGTGGCATGTTCTTTATGGGGAAAATCTTACTAGTTCTGCTTCCAGGACATGAGCTAGAACACAATGCAAAAAAGGGTAAATTAGTGTGTGTGTAAGACTATATGTGTTAGCGTGTGTTTATCTTTGGTCTCCTGAAAATGTATAAAGTGATTTTTCTGGTGTTAGGTTAATTCTTTCCCACTGGAGATGTAAATACCTTCCTACCTTGTGAGAAAATAGACCATGTACTGCAATGTATGAAGTGCCCAAATGAAAAAAATTAAAGGTAAAATAAAGAGAAGGAGATAGAGACAGAGAGAGATAGAAAAGTGAAACATTGGGTGTTGTTAGTCACGATTATCCAGAGAGACAGAGACAGAATCAATATAATCAATATGACACACACACACACACACATACACACATGTACATACACATATATATATGTCCATAATCGTGTGAGTCAATTCATTAAAATAAATCTCTCTCTCTCTATTTCTTTCAATTTATTTTAAGGAATTTGCTCTGTATGATTGTGTTGGCTGGCAAGTCCAAAATTTGCAGGGCAGGCCAGCAGGCTGAAGACCCAGGGAAGAGCTGGCATTGCAGCTGGAGTCTGAAGGTAGTCCTTACCCAGAATTCCCTCTTTCTCCAGGAAGTCAGTCTTTTATCTATTAAGGCCTTCAACTGTTTGGATGACACCTATCCTCATTATGGAGAATAATCAGTTTTACTGAATGTCTACTGATTTAAATATTAATTTCATCTGAAAAATACCTTCACAGAAACATCTACAATAATGCTTGACCAGGTATTGGGTGCAGTGACCTAGCCACATCAGTATATATATATATACACACAGGCGATCCACCTGTCTTGGCCTTCCAAAGTGCTTGTATTAAAGGTGTGAGCCACAGTGCCCGGCCCTGGCCATGATTTTAAAAATTCATTTATTTCTTTGTTTGGTGATAGAGATGAGGTCTTGCTTTGTTGCCCAGTCTGGTCTCCAACTCCTAGGCTCAAGCGATCCTTCCACTTTGGCCTCCCACAGTGCTGGCTCACACTTCTCACAGGTGTGACCACTGGCCTTGGCTCCATTTTGAATTAATTTTTGTATATAAGTGTGTCCATATGAAGTTCAATCAAAGTCTTCTTGGCAGCTGTAGTCATGGCTGGACAACAAAGAATGTTCAATAGGCATTTGTAAGCCCCCTATAATACACATGAGAAATGATTTTAAGATACTTCCATCTCTTTAGGTGAGGGAACTGGAGATGTTTTGCAACCCTGCAGGCATGTATGAATCAAACCAAGACCTAGGACAGCTGGGATATAGAATGGTACAACCTAAGTAGCTCCAAATAAAACTTATATTTGTATTTATCTATATAATTATATTGTGACATATCAGATTTTAATAATTACTTTAGTTGTCTATGTATAATTTATATTTCTAGCAAATGTTACTTATAATGTAACCTAAGGTGTGCATTTAGATTCACATAATCCTCAATATATTTTTGTATCATCAGATTAAGAAGCTAAGGGAATGAGCAGTATCTATCAGTTAAATCAGGGGAAATGCTACTAACTAATTTCATTCTGAACTCTGCTCATGTAAAATCTGATGAACTCTGGTACAGTGGGTAAAACACAGGTTTTGAGTGCCAGTGCTGCCTCTTGCAGGTGTGCCAGTTAACTGATGCAATTATCATTTAACCTCTTGGAGGCTTAGTGTTTCCATGTTAAATGGAGATCAGATACCTATTCTGTAGGGTTTTTAGACTAAGATTATGTAACCAAAGCACCAAGTAGAGTTTCTGGAAAAAAAAAAAAAGAATTATTGCTAAAAATTTTTTACTTACCCTCCTCCTGGGTTGGGTCAGAGTTGGCATGTCTGGCAGGTATTGATAGTTGCCTTTCCAATTACCCCCTTTCCTTTTTTCTTGCTAATAGAGCTTTGATTTTGTTCAGGCCACAAAATTCAGTTAAAGAAATCTATATTTTCCAGCTCTCCGTGGCTATGAGAGCCATTTAACATGTTCTGTTTAATGTGACATAAAGGGAAGTCATCCACTTTGCTGAAAAAATTGCCACCTCTTTTTCCTTCTTACGTCCGATTTTCTCCCTACCTGGTATGCAGATATGATGGCTGGAGGTCTGGCAATCATTTTGTGTCCATGAAGAAATCAACAAGAAGTTCAGATGTGTCAGCACAGATATCTTTGTACCACTGAACCAATAATAGCAATTATTTTATCAGGATGACTTCTACATCAGGAAAAACAAAAGCTTCTAATTTGCTTAAAAGATTGCAGAACCAGATTTTCTGTTACTAACAGTTGTTGCAACTAATCTAATCTACCTTTAATATGGAGATTAAACTTAGTATTAAATGTGACTTTTAAAAAAAGTTCTGTTAGGAATATTATTGACTACTCAAAAAGCTTCCCTGTAAATGTATATTACTGGTGTCAGTAAACTATGTCATATGATACAAAACACCCCTCCTCATGCCCCACATGCCCTGCTACATTAAGTAGTTTCCAGAATCTTGTGGGTTCCCCTCCTTTGCATTCTCTTTACCTTTTGCCACTACCAAATTTTATTCATCTTTGTTTTTCATATTTGATGTCACCCCAGATATCACCCTATAATTGATGTCATCCCAGACAGAATTATCTCCTCACCATTAACCTCTATTCTTGCATAGCAGAAGGAATAAAAGATTGATAATCTGTTCTCAGAAAAAATACATTTAAATATTTCTATAATATTTAATCCAGTTTTATAAAATCAGAATCCTTTGTCTTCCATTTACCGAACACTTTGAGGTTGCCTCTTAGGTACTGGCACTGTGTTCTAAAGCACTGCTGTGGTTAGTTGCTGAACTGCAGTGAAATGATGCAGACATGGAGAGTAAGCATTTAGAAACTTTCATAACAATTTGATGTGACTAAAACATTCATTTTTATGTATTTTACAAAAGTATTAGTCCATTTTGAATTGGAAATTTGAAAGAATTTCTCCTCTTTTGTTTCTCCTTTTTTTTTTTTTTTTTAAAAAATAGATGTTTGAGAAGCACGGCTGTGATGAGTAATTATCAGGTAGTGTAAAATGTCACTATAGAGTTTGTAAATATTTTGAAAATTAACCTTGTTTAACAATAGTATTCCAATGCTATGAGAAACAAACCTACTGAATATTTGGATAAGTGAGGATTTGTTAGTATTTTAGTTCATGTACACACACACACACACACCTTATGTGATTAGGAACCAAAATGAATACTTACTGGGACAATGACTCCTTTTTTTCCCCTTAACTAAATATGATTGCCCCTTTGCTTATATAAATTAATACTTCAATACACAGAATGTTAATGAATTATTCTCAGAAGTAGGACATAATAGTGTCTATAACACATCAAGAGAAATTTAGAAATAGGACTATGTAAGATAATGAGAGGCAAGTGGGAATTTGGAGAAGAAGATAATTTGACGTATAGAAGTAATTATCATGAATTTTAAATTATTTGCTAAGTATAGCAACATTGAGATGTTTTTATTAGCCAACTTAGAATTTTTTAAAAAATCAGAATATAAAAATGTAGAACAGCTGCAAGTATTTTGTATTCGTTAAACAACAACAACAACAGCAAAAACAAACTGCAATCCTGTAAAGCTCTAGACAAAATCTAGGACCAATCCTGGGTGGATGAACTGGAGTTTGTATGACTGGTAGTTTATACAATAATCGTTCCGGGAAAAACTGTGAACCATGTCAGCCGGATGATACAGGGTATTTTGGCTTGCAACAATTTGGCCAACACTTTCTTGATTTCCTTGAAAAGAGACGTACTTGTGTGCTGTTTACAAAGACTTCTTGCCATTTTAGCTACTAACACAAACAACCTTGACTATTACAATCTTATTTTTTTTCCCTTTTCACCCAGACAAGTAAGCAGTCATCAATTATAGGCCCTCACATGAAATACAAATTTAGTACCATAGAAATGAAAACTAAAGCAATTTGTACCTTTACTATTCCAAGGGGAATCATTCTTGGTCTATTTACTATGAAATATTCCCTCTATCTTATACTATTCTAAGTTATATCAATGTCATCAACCATAACTTGAATTGTAATGAGTAGATGATATCTTACATGACTGGAATCATGTCATCATTATTAGATGACCTAGTTAGCATATGTGGTTAAAAATGCCATTGCTTTTTTATTTATTGACTTATTTCAGAATGGTATAGGTTATATCAGGACTGTGCTCCGGATGTGTTCTTATGAAATGGCATAGTGTTTTGTTTATTTCTTTAACCCATGTACACTATCCACATACACTGAGCCATCCACACTACTTTAAAATATTTCTTTACAAACCATATTTTTTTTCTGTCTATGACTTTTATTACCAATGCCTCTGGAAAAAAATGTAAAACATGAGCAAAAAAATGTGATAGCCTTGTTTCAAAGCCTTCATAGACTTTAGGAGGAGCCTCAAATTAAAAAAGATGTCAGTGAGAAAAACAAACCTTCTTTCCTGACCCCAAGGAGGTCAAATGTGTGCCCAGCATGCTTGCTTTCACTGGGCCTGTGTACATTGATGAGGGAAGGCGTGGGTGGATTAGCACTCCCTGAGGAGCTTTCTTGGTACACCACCTCCAAGGTCAGAAATCTTGTCACCGTTTCTTGCTTTTGCTTACAAATAAGAATATACAAAGGAAGAAAGAACCATTTGCCTTAGAGATGATGTTAGAATGTATCCTTACTTTGACTCTTCCTTGACCAAAACCTTCAGTTTGCCTTTAGTGATTACTTCTTGCTGGTGTGTAGTTCCCCTACCCCTGGTCTTCCTAGGCCATTACTCTCTTCTCTTCAGGGGGGACCAAAATGCTCTAAATAAGTTAATTTTGAAAGAACTCACTGTCTTCTTTCCTCTGATTTATTTATTTTTTCCGAATTCTATTCAAGTCTCCTTTGCTTCCTAGGCATTCTTAGGAACACATTCTTAGCATCTATGGGTCTGTTCACTTATTTGCTAAATTGGCTTAGACTATTTCCCAGTATTTAAAAGAAATTAGGGTAGATTTTTAAAGTTAGGCAGCATACCCACTGAGCAATGAAATATATTTTCTTTAAAATCTTTGTTCTCTCATAAATGCTCATTAAAGACTTTGGGTTCATAAGGAAACTTTGAGGTTTTCTTCATATAATATGACAAGATCAGTGATTCTATGACATGTTTATTTTCTGACCTACTTTAGGATCCTCCTAGGTTAGTTGCATGGTATCTAAGTAATGATGCAGTTGGGATCTTGCCAGATCATATAATGATAAATTAGCTATAAGCTGGTCAGACTGGCTGAACCATCTTTATATGGTTTGTGTTTTCTTTGCGGACGCAAACTGTGGGTAACAATAGAAAGTAAGAGTGTTTGAATGAGTAGCACTCCTAAAGGCAGTAGCACTTCTAAAGGCAAAGAGACAATGCCTTGTAAGTTATATTACTTACTTATTGGGAGTTAAATGAATCAATTTTTAAATTTCTGTTGTAAACCTGAAAACAAACCCTACCCTTTGAACCATTACTCTCACTGTAGTGCTCATTAGCTGAAGATTAAGTGTTAATGTAAAATGCCATGGGTTTCTTTTTCAGACGGAAAACTTAGCTTGCTGAAACGTGACTTAACCTTGATCAACAATAATCTGGCTATACTAATTAATTCCCCCTCCTTTCTCATTTTCTTCAATAGTTATTTTTTTTTTTCTTAAAAAAACCCAGTATTTAAGAGTGTGGATGTCATGTTCAATTAGAAATCAAAGTCACATTAGTAAGGAAATAATAAACTTTGCTTCCCAACTGTATGCCCTTGTGACTAGTGTATTTTATTGCAAAGTTTCTGATTGTTAATTGTTGGCCTGGATTTGTCATTCCTGTTCTTGAGCATGTGGCATAGTGAGTTGTGAAGCTCACCAGAGCAGTCTTCACTGCCTTGTGCAGAAGGACTTGCATTTCTGAATAGAACATACACCAGAAATAAAGGCCTGGATTGTAGCTTTAATATCAAAGCAATATGTTTCAATCGACTAAGCAGGCCACTAACAATTTAGATAAAAGGATGCAATATAACAATTAATGAGCTTTAAAAACCCCTCATTGAACATTAACCCTTTGGAGCACATAGGTATGTATGCGCATCATAAGCATTTATTTAGTTGGCATGTGAAAGCTTTCAGGGCTGCATTCTGTTATTTAAATTTTCAATTAGCTGTTTATACTTACATAGATGGAAAATAAAGGAGTCTGATTCTAAACTTCATTGCTCTGATTATGAAGGATTCTTTGAGGGGAAATTGCGATGGAAACTGAAGTCGAGGTTAAGAGTCACTCTAAAAACCAATAAATGTTTAATAAATGACTTCGTTAGGTATAAGCCTGTGTAAAGCATGGTGGCATATGGAAAAGAGTCTTACGTCATGGCCCTATGCCTCAGGATTACAATAATAGAAGATAAAACTAGCAGTCATAAAGCAATTTAAGAGTTAATGGTATAGCGGTGATTGACAGCACTGAGTTTACAGTGTGCAGAGAAAGTATCATAGCCTGGACTGGTTGCGAAAGACTTTGTCTGACAGATGGTCCTTCACCTGGACTTTAAAGGAAAGACTGAATTTGGATGCAGAGAGGTAAAACTAGGCACAAAGGTATACTAAGGGGAATGAACATGGTGTTTTCAGGGGCACAGGGAGGACCAACGGATGAGGCAGGAGCTGAAGAACAAAGCAAATGAACACAAGATAAATTGAGTCGGTGGCCTGATATTTGGGATTAGTGAGAAGGATCACAGATTAAATGCTGAGTTCTGTATCTTGCTGTTGCTGACCAGGAAGGGGTTAATGGGCCCCCTGGGAGTCCCATTAAGCAGACTAGGAACCAATGGAGGTATAGAAGTGGAACCCAGCATCTCATTAAACTAAAGAGCTTCTGCACAGCAAAAGAAACTACCATCAGAGTGAACAGGCAACCTACAGAATGGGAGAAAATTTTTGCAATCTACTCATCTGACAAAGGGCTAATATCCAGAACCTACAAAGAACTCAAGCAAATTTACAAGAAAAAAACAAACAACCCCATCAAAAAGTGGGCAAAGGATATGAACAGACATTTCTCAAAAGAAGACATTCATACAGCCAACAGACACATGAAAAAATGCTCATCATCACTGGCCATCAGAGAAATGCAAATCAAAACCACAATGAGATACCATCTCACACCAGTTAGAATGGCGATCATTAAAAAGTCAGGAAACAACAGGTGCTGGAGAGGATGTGGAGAAATAGGAACACTTTTACACTGTTGGTGGGATTGTAAACTAGTTCAACCATTATGGAAAACAGTATGGCGATTCCTCAAGGATCTAGAACTAGATGTATCATATGACCCAGCCATCCCATTACTGGGTATATACCCAAAGGATTATAAATCATGCTGCTATAAAGACACATGCACACGTATGTTTATTGCAGCACTATTCACAATAGCAAAGACTTGGAATCAACCCAAATGTCCATCAGTGACAGACTGGATTAAGAAAATGTGGCACATATACACCATGGAATACTATGCAGCCATAAAAAAGGATGAGTTTGTGTCCTTTGTAGGGACATGGATGCAACTGGAAACCATCATTCTTAGCAAACTATCACAAGAACAGAAAACCAAACACCGCGTGTTCTCATTCATAGGTGGGAACTGAACAATGAGATTACTTGGACTCGGGAAGGGGAACATCACACACCGGGGCCTATCATGGGGAGGGGGGAGGGCGGAGGGATTGCATTGGGAGTTATACCTGATGTAAATGACGAGTTGATGGGTGCTGACGAGTTGATGGCTGCAGCACAGCAACATGGCACAAGTATACGTATGTAACAAACCTGCACGGTATGCACATGTACCCTTGAACTTAAAGTATAATAATAAAAAATAAATAAATTTAAAAAATAAAATAAAATAAAAAATAAAAAAAAATAAAAAAAAAAAAGAAGTGGAACCCAGCTTCTGGATCTTGAGTGTTGGAGAAAATGCCTCGTTTGCAGAGGGAAAGACTCCTTTTGGCACACAGAGCTGGTTCTAGACAAATTAGTGAAACATGCAAGTTAGTCTTTGACATCTCTCCTTTATCACTCCTGGGTTTTTCCCATGAGTTGGTAGTTTTGCTCTGGCTATGGCTGCACAGTCATCTCTTTGTTTTGCTTTATTTCAGCCTAGCTTACTTAGTCTCATGTCTTGAAGGTTATAATCTCTGAGGTTCTGCCAACAGTTTAGTATACATTAAAAAGAATAGCATCTGGCACTACTGACCTTGGAGACAACATTGCTTTCCTTCTTTTGGTGAATATTTTGATATTCTTTTGTTAAATAAGTCTTTTTTTAAAAGGACTTTATTATTTTAGAGAAGTTTTAGCTCACAGCAAAATTAAGAGGAAAGTACAGAGATTTTTCATTATACTCTCTGCCCGCACATATTCACAGCCTCCCCAATTATCAACATCCCCCCACCAGAGTGGTACATTTATTGTAATTGATGAAACTACACTGACATGCCACAACCATTCAAAGTCAATAGTTTATATTAACGTTCACTCATGGTGTTGCATATATTATATGGATTTGGACAAATGTTTAATGATATGTAATCATTGTTATACAATTATCCAGATTATGTTGCCTGCCCTAAAGATCCTCTGTTATCTGCTTATTCATAGTCCCTGGCAGCCACTGATCCTTTTACTATCTCCAGAGTTTTGCCTTTTTCAGAACGTCATGTAGTTGGCATCATACAGTATATAGCCTGTTTAGATTGGCTTCTTTCAAGATGCATTTGAGTTTCCTCCATTCCTTTTTAATGTTCGGTAACTCATTTATTTTTAGTACTCAATAATGTACCATTGTCTGGACGTATTACAGTTTATTTATCTATTTACCTTCTGAAGAATATCTTGGTTGCTTCCAAATTTTGACAATAATGAATAAAGCTGCTATAAACATCCACGTGAAGGTTTTGGTGTGGACATAAGTTTTCAACTCCTCTGGGTAAACAAATATTAATGAGTGAAATTGCTGAATCATTTAGTAACAGTATGTTTAGCTTTGTAAAAAAGAAACTGCCAAACTGTCTTTCAAAGTGGCTGTGCCATTTTCCATTCCTACCAGGAACTTCTTAGTAAGAGTTCCTGTTGCTCCATATCCTCACCAGCATTTGGTGTTGTCAGTGTTCTGGATTTTGGCCCTTCTAATAAGTGTGTAGTGGTATCTCATTGTCGTTTTAATTTGCATTTTCCTGATGCCTATGATGTAGAGCATCTTTGCATATGCCTATTTGCTATTTATATATCTTCTTTGGTGAGGTGTTTATTACGGTTGTGGCTCAGTTTTACTTGGGTTGTTTATTTGCTTATTATTGGGTTTTGAGCTTTTTTATATTTGAGATAATCGTCCTTTATCATATATGGCTTTTGCAAATATTTTCTCCCAGTTTGTGTCTTGCTTTTTCATTCCCTTGTCAATTTCCTTCAAAGACCAGACATTTTTAATTTTAATAATGTCCAGCATATCAATTCTTTTATGGATCATGCCTTTGGTGTTATACTAAAAAGTCATTGCCATACCCAAGGTGTTCTAGGTTTTCTCTTATGATATGTTCTAGGAGTTTTATGGATTTGCATTTTACATTTAGGCCTGTAATCCATTTTGAGTTATTTTTGTGAAAAATAAAACTGTGTCTAGTTTTATTTTTTTCACATGTGGATATTCAGTTGTACCAGCACCATTTGTTTAAAAGGCCACCTTTGGCTCATTGTGTTGCCTTTGCTTCTTTGTCAGGTATCAGTTAACTGCTGAAATGTGGTTTGATTTCTGGACTCTCATTCTGTTTTATTGATCTATTTGTCTATTCTCTTTCCAATACCACACTATCTTAATTATGGCAGCTTTATATTAAGTCTTCAATTTGGGTAGTGTCAGTTATCCAACTTTGTTTTTCTCTTTCATTATTGTGTTGGCTATTCTAGGTCTTTTATCTCTCCATATAATCTTTAGAATCACATTGCTGATATCCCCAAAATATCTTGCTGGGATTTTGATTTGAATTGCACTGAATCTATATATCAAGTTGGAGGAACCGACATCTTGACAATATTGAGTCTTCCTATCCATGAACATGGAATATCACTCCATGTATTTAGATTTTTGTTTTTGTTCATCAGACTTTTGTTTTCCTCACATGACTCTTTAACATATTTTGTTAGATTTATACCTATGTGTTTCAGCTTTTTGGGTATTAATGTAAATGATATCGTGTTTTAAATTTCAAATTCCATTTGTTTGTTGCTGGTAGATAGGAAAGCAATTGACTTTTATATATTGACCTTGTAGACTAAGACTTTACTGTAATCTCTTATTATGTCTAGTTTTTTGTTGATTCTTCCAGACTTTCTACATAGATGATCATGTCATTCGTGAACAAATACAGTTTTATTTTTTCCTTCCCAACCTATGTACTTGTTATTTCCTTTTCTGGTGCAATGTTGAAAAGAAGTAGTGAAAGGGGACATTTTTGCCTTGCTACTGATCACAGTGGGATAGCTTTGAGTTTCTCGCCATTAGGTATGATGATAGCTGTAGGATTTTGTATTCTTTATCATTGAGAAAGTTCCCCTCTATTCCTAGTTTACTGAGAGTTTTTGTCATGAAAAGGTGTTACATTTTGTCAAATGCTTTTTCTCTGTCTATTGGTGTGGACATGTAATTTTTCTTTTTCAGCCTTTGGATACAATGGATTACATTAATTGGTTTTCAAATGTTGAACCAGGCTTGCATACCTGGGATAAATCCCACTTGGTCATGACCTATAACTTTTTATATATTGTTGAATTTTATTTGCTAATAGTATAAATCTTTCAGTATCCTTAAAATCAAGTCATGTAACCACCTCCCTCCCCCAACTTAGTTTTTATATGGCACTCATGCTTCATAAATTCTGATTTACTTAATTTTAAAAAAAATGCCAAGCACTTATTAAATGATACAATCTTCTTTTGGTTTTGGCTGGCTAATTCAGTTATTTAAATCATATTATTAAGGCAACATTTCCTTGTATAGGCCATTTAACCTCACAGAGATGAAACTGTAGTTCTGTACAGGGAGATTTTACTCCTAGACTTATATATAACCCTACAAGGGCCTTTTAAAGGGATCCAGATGGCTTACTGCAGCAGTCCTCATCACTACTCAAAGTATGTACTTCTTGATGCCTTGAGAGTGGCAAGAAGAGAGAACTGGCCAGTAACATCAGATGGGTATACAGAAATCCACTTTTATTTTTGGAGCCTGAATTTATTAGTCTAGAAAATAATTTGAAATCCCCAAAGTTTCTCCATGAGTTCTGCATCAGTTACTTTTTAAGATGACGTAGTGAGTTGCCAATTTGATTGATTCTTTCCAGATTTCATGTCTGAACTTTCCTTTAAGATCTGACTTCTGAGAAAGAAAATATAGGGCAACAAGCATAGGAAATAAATCTTCAAAACTCCAGGATAATAGGAGGAAGATAGCAACTGAATTTTGTTCAGCAACTCAACTCTATTGAATTTCTTAATTGAACTTAATTATTAATACTTAAAAAATGTTACTGGGCAATTTCAAATATAATGCATCTGTAAGTTGTCCAGTGCCAAACTCTGATATGGTGATGTTCATTATCCCATTGTCTTGTTTTGCAAGGGTGGTATCCAATAAAATTGATTTATTGAATAATTAAATGATTGAAAAGGGAGATTTTCATTGTAGCTGTTAATTTGGCATTTATAATTATTTGACCATTTGAAATAAAGAAAATGGAAAATAAGGCAAATCAAATATAAATCTAAATGCTAGCCATCAGCAACCTGTTTTCTTTTAAGTCACCAAAGGTTAAAGATGGACATTTGCTATGATTAACTAGGATTAGCCTTTCCTTTTTTAAAAAAGTTTTAAAATCTGTATAAAACTATATTTTATGCTTTTAAGCAAATACATTAATGTATTAATATTTTTCAAAGGATTTATAATTAGTGCATGATAAATGAAATATTATTTGTTTAAATATTATATATTAGTAAAGCCATGTAATTTGGAAGACTAGATTTGATTTTATCTTATTTAAGTGATCTTCTTTAAAACATGTTCTGTATATGGTTTGTACAGAATTCTGATCAGTTACTTTTTACACAGATAAAACCTGGTCATTTCTGGAAAATATTTGTTGCAGAAATTTTGTCAGTTCATTCTTCTAAAGATTATGTTCATGTCATGTTACATGTCATTGTTGACACCAAAAGAGGTGGGTACAAAAATTGCAACTTTTATCCATCATTTGAAGATTTCTCACTAGACTTGCTGGCACAATTTATTAAAAATCTACCCTCCTAAAGTTAAACATTATATATAAATGTCATATGGAGAAAATCATTAAACCTTTGAATTTTGAAAGTTTGCCTCTGCCACTTTCATTTGATTCTTTATGGTAAGATGTCTCTCCCTCATGTCTCTTAACACCATCTAACTGAAGCCATATGAATCTTCTTATCCAATGATACAGATTTCTATAACCTACAAGATAAGGGATCATTGCACACCATCTTACGTTCTACTCATTGAAGGTAGAACTGTTCTAGTCCTTTTGAGGGCAATTCTAAGTGTCGTGGTTTAAATATGAATTTCGGAGAACATTAGGCAAAAACGTGCACATAAAGATTGCTGTCTTATTTCATATTAGTTCTTTTTGAAATCAAAGCTAACATTCTAGCCATGCATGGTGGCTCACTCCTGTAATCCCAGCATGTTGGGATGCCAAGGTCAATGGATAGCTTGAGCCCAGGAGTTCAAGACCAGCCTGGGCAACGTAGTGAAACCCTGTCTCTACTAAAAATAGAAAATATTAGCTGTGCATGGTGTCATGTGCCTGTAGTTCCAGCTACTTGGGAGGCTGAGGCAGGTGAATTGCTTGAACCTGGGAGGTGGAGGTTGCAGTGAGCTGAGATCATGCCACTGCACTCCAGTCTGGGCGACCCAGTGAGACGCTGTCTCAAAAACAAAAACAAAAACAAATGAACAAACAAACAAAAAAACACCTAACATTCTTCTCTGTAGGGACAGGGTAGGTGCAATTCTTACCAAACAGAATAAAGATGGATTCCCTTCATAACATTTCCTGTTGTAGTAGATTGTTATAATAATGTCCTTTAACGAGTTATTTCACCCTGTGTCCATGCCCTTTTGTAATGTGTTGCTGCTGCTCCCACTATGAAGAGGTAGAGTTTATCTCTCTACTCTGTTGAATGTGGGCTGGTGTGTGATTTGCTTTGACCAATAGAATGTAGCAGAAGTGACAGTTGTATGAATTCCAGAGCCTCAAGATACTTTGAAGATTTTTCTTCACTTCCGTGGAACCCAGAGACCATCCTGCTGAATAGAAATCTGAAATGAAAGATCATATGGCAAAAGGAGTTCCGATCTTCCCAGCCAACAGCCAACACTGACTGACTGCCAGGTATGGGAGCGAGGCCACTTTAAAATTTCCAGTTTAGACTAGCTGCCACTTGGCTGTAACTGCACAAATGAGCCCAGCCAAGATCAGCAGAAGAGTCATTCAATCAACCCACAGAATAATGAGAAATAACAAAGTGTTTGGGTGTTAAACTACTAAGTGTTGGGGTTAGAAAGACAACTGAAACACCAATGAAACACTAAATTTGTTGTATGAGAAATAACCAACTCTGTAACTTATCCTAAAGATTACTTTCAATTTTTATTTTTCCAAACACTTTGTACTGATCTTTCCTAAAACCATCTAGCTGACTGGAGAACTTCATCATTTCATAAAGGATCCTTGAAGTTTAGTCTACGATAGAGGCCATCCCAGTACTCTGTATTTCTTTGTTGGGTCTTGGCTGTACTGTGGAATGTGCTTTGATTGAGCTGCTTTTCATATCCAAGGTAACCCAAATTACTTCACAAAGGAATGTACTGGAGGGTAGTGTCTCTGCAGGCCCTAAAAGAACAATTATGTAATAGCTCATACACCACTTAGGATTTTAGAACTTGTCTTACTGAGAGGAAGTGTGAAGAAGAGAGAAAGTAATAAATAAGGATTGGACCACAAATATAGAGAAGAAGTAATAGATTAATTACAGCAACACCCAAACTTTCCACATAATCCTATACTTCTGCAATTCACTTTTGAATGGGCATCAGTGAAATGCTGGTTAAGTAAGTCATAATTCAGTTCTGGAGGTGTCCTGCATAATTACATGCATTTCTTGTTTCCAGTTAGCAGACAAAATTATACATAACTTAAACTGAATTAGTTCATGCTATATATTCTTTAATTTCTTTAATTTATTGTACAGTAAAATTTATTTATTGTACAGTAAAATTTATTGTACAGTAAAATTTACCTATATTTGAAGTCCTTGTTGATATACTCCACATTTATTGGCGCCATAGAAAATAGGTATCTGAGTCATGTGTATATATAATACATACTGCCATAAAATCACAAATATTATAATCAGTGAATTATACTTTCCCCTTGTTACCACCTTTTAAAATAGGGTCTATTAAAATGTAGAAAAACAATAGCTTGTATAAAGTCTTATAGTAGAACTTAGACAGAGAAGGATCAGAGTAAAAAGTGCTTTAGATTCTGGCTGCTATACCGAGAACTGAGGAAGGAAAACTTATTTTCCATGATCTAGACTTTTACCTCTGGCACAGAGTAGTAGGTCTACAGTAGGCTAATAAAGTCTTTCATTTTTTAAAGTTCAACTTATGTTTTCTCCTTGCTTTGCTTAATAATGCTCTTCTAAATAGGTGTGGATTCCTTAATATCACTTTTCAGTTTACTGTGCCTGTGCAAGAAGAATCTAAGTTACCAGGAACATTGTAATTAAGCTCTGACAAGGAAGTTTGGGAAGTATCTGCACTGCAAAGCTGGGGGATTCAGCAACTAACTATCCTACGTTCTGCATTAGGCAAATCTGAGAACCTTAATGTGCCAAATAACCCAGTTTCTCACTACAACTCAAGAATGTATGTTCCACAGTTTTAAAGTAATATTTTCATCTTAGATTTCCTCTTCAAATGTTCCCTCAAAGCTTTACATACCTTGGTATCCTTTAAAGTATGCACAGTGCAGTGGAGGAGAAGGACTTAACTACTTAAATAATAGAGTATGTTGAGGCAGATAAAAGAGATGTGGACAAAGTGCTAAGAAGGGAGGGTCACAGGAGTACTGATGTCAAGGCATCAAGACAAGTTTACTAGGTGGAGAAGAAGGGGTGGAATACTCCAAGTTGAAGGGACAACACATGTGAAACCACATAATGGGTTGTTTAGAAAATAGTAAGATGCTTCTATTGAGTAATAGAGTTTAAGGTTTTTGAGGGTAAGAGCTTTGACCAAGTTGTGAAGGAAGTTTTATGCTACATTGAGAAAGAAACTTAGTTTTGAATTTAACTTGTTAATGGTTGTGCAACAATAACTTGACCCCTGAATATTGTGCCAGTGCTAGTTCTTTCTAGGAGACTGCTTCATTATGCATAAGACTCAGGTAATAAGCATGCAATCCACTGATATAAAATTATTTATTGTTTAATTATGTGAAATCATAATGGTGAGTATCCAAGAATTTGGCTTTTTAAAAACTGAAACTTGAATAATTAGAATGATATAGAACATATAGAAGCAAATTAAAAAGTTGTAACTAATAGGTCTGGCACTAGTATTAATTGAGGATAATTAAAGAACAGGATCTCTTTATTGAAATGTGTTGAGATAACCACCTAAATAATTGACACCCAGTACCCCTGTTGACCTGAGGTTTTTGGCTTTAATGATGTGATTAGTTGCCACCAATTCTCCATTTTGCTTTGCCAGCATACTACAACATCATGAATAAATAGGCCACCGAAAAGGAAAGGAAGTTTTCTGGAAAGATGATCAGAAACAATTTCAAAGGGCACCTAACAAGCAGGGGAATAGTATTTATGGGGTGAATTCCAAAGGAAAAAACAGAACTTTATTTTTAATGCTTTTGACCTAAGGTAAAATTATTCCTTATTTTAAGAAAAATCAATCATCTTAGTTATGCTTAAATTGCTGCAATTTAAAAATTACTTCATACCAAATAAGGATAGCTTTCTTTTCCCTCAATTGTGTTTCCTAATATAGTTTTGTGCATGGGTACTTCTAGTATGAAAGTTTTCTTTGCTTAAACATTTGGTTTCTGCTGTAGCCTCTGGAGATGTGCCTCTCATTTGTGAAGGCTCTGTAGAGGACAATGATCACATGAACCTTACTCGCATACTTGTACACAAACAGAGCCATTTAAAGCAAATATCAGATGTTCATAATTTACAGCAGAGACAGATTATAAAAGATAAACATATATTCATGCTTTAGAAAATTGGTGCTTAAGAAGTACAGACCAAAAAATTAATAAAATATAATCACCACTTTTTTCTCCTTGGTGCATCAAAGTTAAAAATTAAATCTATATCACTTCAGCATGAGATAGTGGTGACAGCATGTGGGCATCAGCAGAGTAATTAAAAAGTCAATGAGTTTACTTGGTAAGATGTAATTCAGCCATATTCAGTAACTGCTTGCAAGAAGTCTATTTACCCCCAAGTATCCTCAGGCATATATGGGAGAGTGAAATGATTGAGTTTTAGTTATCGTCACATGCAGCAAATTTCAATTATAATTCCTACTGTAAAAAAATTGTTAAAGTAATATTATCCTGAAGTTCTCCAAGCTTACAGGCACCAGAGATTTAAGTGAAAGAACTTTTCTGTTTTACTGATTCTAAATATGTCACGTCATAGATTATTTTTCCCCCATTGGTTGGAAATTCCTGGATTCAACTTACAGTTTTTGCTCTTTCTGGAGCTTAGATGAGGTGCCTGCTTAAGAAACAATTTGTGGAAAACAACAATAAAACTTTGCTTTCAAAGTTTTTTTGATTCTGTGTGCCCGGATTCTCTAAGGAGCTTTTTACCCACAATTTAACACATCATGAGTCCCTATTACCTGCTTACCATTTTTATGACACACTTCAGAAAGACCAAGATATGTTTAGAAGCATAGATGTTGAAAAACAGGTTTCAGCTCAAGTGCCAATCCCAATAGACTGTTAGTAGGGCCTTGTGTTGAGACAATCAACAGAAAAAAAAATGGCCCAATTCATTAGCATTGTCTTCTGTGCATACAGGAACTGAGCAGGCCACAGCTATCCTTGCTTGGCTCATTAGGACAGGCTTTTAGAGAGCACTTCAAAGCAAGGCTAGAGATTTGCATCATTGTGTTTTTCCTCCAGACTTCAAGAGCCAGGTTCTTGTACTTTACCTACAATGCCTAGAACAATTCTTTGAACTTGAAGACCTGGCAAACACTCCTCTGATTACTTCAGAGTCCTCAAATAGGAAGCAGTATCTTTGTCATTGATTTGCCTTAAATGCCCAGGCTCTAGCTAAGTGTTATCTGTGATTTTATATTATATCCTTTCATTTTAAAATTTCTTTATTTTTATCACAGAAATGTTAGTATAATTATGCTTTCAAAGAAAATATTTTTGTAAGCGTGATTATAATCACATTTCATAGTCTTATTTTCTTAATGTGCTTTACACAAAAAGAAAGGTTTTATATTCATCAATAAAAACCTATGAAGTCATTAGTACCTTTTGGAAATTTTCTACTTACTAATTTGCTTTACTATTTCCCACCTAAGAAGTAGAAAATTAACGTTTATCATTCTTCTTTAGAGAAAGAGGAACATTGATCAGGAGGATACATTATATCCTCTATATTGACAGGGCAAGTTTGAGATTATTTTCCAATGAGAAGTTCTAGAACTGTGCCCTTCTCAGAAACTTTCCGGCACTGGAGCAGCAATGCAATATCTTGCTCAGATATTGAACACATCCTATGGAGCTGCACTGCCCAGTACAGTAGCCACTAGCCAAATGTGGCAATTTTAATTAAAATTAATAAAAATTAAATAAAATGTAAAATCCAGTTCCTCAGTTATAAAAGGCACATTTCACGTTCTCCATTGCCACAGACAGTGTGTGGTTCCCCTTGTGGGACAGTGCGGAGGAGACATAGAACATTTGCATCATCATAGAAAGCTCTGTTAGAAGTCCTGTTTTGAAGGCTTTTCTGTTGGTGAGACAGTGGTGGTTCAATTCCCACACCACTCCCTCACAAAGCATGAACATCTGTAATGGCAGAGACATTGCCAGAAGGTAGATTTTCCTAATATATATTCAGCCTGCAGATTTACCTTTTTTCATTTACTGTACAGATCAAAATATTTACTTATAGAAATCGTCACAATAGCCTTCTCATTTTAAGCTGGACTTTTATCATCCTTTTGTCTCACACTGTTATCTGTGCTTTATCTGTGAGACTGTGAGTTAATGAAGGCAGGAGCTTTGACATAAACTTATTTTGTATCCCATCTACTTTTTCCTTCTCAGTGTTGCTACCAAATAGACATTTGTTGAATTTGAATTGAATGATTTTCTTTCTTTCTTTTCTTACTTCCTTTTTGTTTTGTTTTGTTTTGAGACAGCATCTCATTCTGTTGCCCAGACTGTAGGACAGTGGTGCACTTACAGCTCACTGCAGCCTCGATCTCCTGGGCTCAAGCATTCCTCCCGCCTCAGCCTCCTGAGTCGCTGGGACTATAGGCACACACCACCACGGCCAGCTAATTTATTTTATTTTATTTTTTGTAGAGATAGGGTCTCACTTGGTTGCCCAGGTTGATCTTGAACTTGTGGCCTCAAATGATCCTCCCACCTTGGACTCCCAAAGTGCTATAATTGAGCTATTTTTTCTGACTAAAGATTCTAAGTTATAGAGTAGGATACTCTGGCAATGGTGATTTCTTTCCCTTAAATGACAAACTTCACCATTTATATCAAATAGAGTGGCTTAAATATATTTTTTGAAGGGTAATGTTCTAGGATATATTGTTTAAAGGCCTCATTAGTGATAGGAAAAATAAAAAGGATAAAAAAGTTATTTCTGCAATTCCATGTATTTCTAAAGGATAATGAATGCATATATATTTTTACATACCTTTTGGGCAGTAAATAAGTCTAGAGAAAATAGTGCAATAAGATCATCACATGCACTGCATTTGTAGCTTAAATTGAACAGTTTAACACTCTGAAGCTGGTTAAAAAAAAAAAAAAGAATAGAGGCAATTCTTTGAAGTGGTTGTATGTGCATAAGCTTCTTGTCCCCTTGAGCAAAAAAGAAGAAAATAGGTTACATTTATTAGGGACTGGAAAATATTTGTGCTGTGGGACAATTGCTTGTTTGCAACATTAGGGAAAAGTTATAAAAATGTTTTATTTGCAGTTTTTAATGGAACTGTGGTTACTTCTGACTTTTATAGTCAGTTCTGCCTTTGGATTGGCTTACACCCGAGGAGCACGCCCCTTATAAATTAGAGGTCTGGGCCCTCGCCTGGCTGCACACACGACTGGCCCTTTTGCTGATGCTGGAGCACATGTTCAACATCTCCCTTGTCTAGAGACTTCTGTGAGGTCTACAGATTAGCAGCAGCCAGGAAGTCAAAGACTGAAAAGACGGTTGACTGACTCAGTGAATAAAGCTCTGGACATTACACTACCTCTGGCTTGGAGCATATGGAATCAGTCCTGTAGCTCTCAAAGGGGTGGAGAAAGAACCTTCCACCAGCCTGGCATGGCCGGTCTGTGTGTGCTGAACCAAAAAGCAAACTGAACAAAGACATCTAAATTTACAGCTCCAGTTAAAGAGCTGAGAGGCTAATCCAGTATACAGAAAGTGACATTCAAATAGCAGTTCTTTGCACATTTGAATGTGTGCTTATTCCTGGGCACAGAAAAACATTATACTAATATATATATATATATATATATATATATATCCATTCATTCCTCTGCCCCAGCTCTAGCTGGTGTCTGAAATAAATTGATTTCTAAAACAATGATATACATAAATAACATAGTACTACTTTAAAAAATCGATCTCTTTAATTTGCAAAAGGCTTGTAAGTAAAAATCTGCATTTGTTTCATGGTAGCACTATACTGTTACAAGGACACTGAATGTTCAGTATGTAGCTTAACCCCTTGATAGTCAGCACGTCATATCAATCTGAAGTTACAGATTTCTAGCACACTACTATTTTCGGTCCTTTGCTTTGCACCATGCTATTTAGAAACAAAAGGCTACAAGAAGGTTGCTAATAAATCTAGATGATTATGAAAACTAGTCGTTTGAATTTTGAAATGAATTAAAGTTCAATGTATTAATTTATTGGAAGAGGAAACAATATACAGTAGTTACAAGCAGGGACTCTGGATCTAAACTGCCTAGATTCAAAACGTGGACTTGCCATTTACTAAATAAGTGATGTTGATGAAGTTACTTAACTTCTGTGCCTCAGTTTCATCATCTGTAAAATAGGGGTAATAGTAGTACCTATCTGATAGAATTAATAGTAGTAAATGAGTTAATAAATGGAAAGCTTTAGGACAGTCTCTGCACATAGTAAGCACCATTTGATGCTGGCTATTATAATCATTATTGTAAGTTAAAAGTTCTTAAATAGACATTTCATTGTGAAAATATAGGCATCCTTGTGGTTTAGGTGGTGAATATTATTCCCAAAGACTTACCCAGATTCTTTGCTTTCTTAAAAGTATGCACATCAAAGTTTTTCCAAATATTCTTCACCAAGATAAAATAAACAAACCAAAATTAAAATGAAAAATGTATATTTTGTGTATGGCAATTTACAATGTGTTTTTCCCACCTTTATAATTTCTAGATATGACATCATTATTTTCAGTTTGTAAATAAGTTTCTGGTAATTTTTATTTGAAATTAATTATAAGTTTTATGTAATATTTTAAAAGTCTATCATACTCAATGTTATGAAAGATTAATTTTATTTAAAGTGCTTTTTCATTTAAATATGAACCCCTCATCTGCTACCTAAATTTTTTTTAATGTAACCTTTAGTCTGACACTTGTTATATTTGGAAAAATAAAGAAAAGCTCAAAGAATCAAACGGAAAACACCTACAATCCCAATATCCAGAAATAGTCATTTTTCAAATTTCAGTGTGTTTACTTCCAGGCCTTTACTGCATGCATGTGTGTATGTATCTGTATGTATCACATTCATAAACTAAAAGATAATTAGGATCACCACACCTACTTTTAAGCACCTACGTGATAGTGAGAGGCAGGGAAACTCAGAGATTATGAGTGGAGAGTCAGAATCACACTGCTAGAGTTCAAATCCTGGCTCTATCATTTAACAGTGATCTGAACATAAATGAATCACTTATCATCTCTTAATCTCATTTTCCTTATCTATAAATGGTGATTATATGATACTAAAGCATTGTTGTAAGGATTACTTAACATGCTTCAATAATAGCTTTTTACTATTTTTAACAATACATCATGAAGGTCTATTTTTTATTTTACATATTTGTGAATTACAAAGCGATATTCAATATGTATATACAATGTGTAACAATCAAATCAGGATAATTAACATATTCATCACCTCAAACATTTATCATTTCTTTGTGTTGTGAACATTCAATATCCTTGCTTCTAGCTTTTCGAAACTACACAATAAATTACAGTTAACCATATTCATCCTAAAGTGCTGCAGAATACCAAAACTCATTTCTCTCATCTAGCTGTAATTTTATATCCACTAACCAACCTCTCTCTATCCTCCCCTCCCCTCTACCCTTCTCAACCTCTAATACTCACAGTTCTACTGTCTAATAAAGATCTATTATTAAACAACTTTTGAAACATTGGTTTTAATAGAAGCATATTTTTTATGGTTACACTATAAATTAACCATTTGCTCCAGTTCATTTGCTTTTCATGCTAGGTAACGGAAAAGCCAATTAAAAGTGGTCTTAACAGTAATGATTTTTTTTTTTTTTTAAATCTCACATACCAAGAGGTCTTCAGCCAAGGTTTGTTTCAGAGTGGATTAATCTAGATACTCAACAATAGCATCAAGGGCTCATGTTCTTCCCATCTCTCTACTGTTCTATTCTTAGCATATGGATTTATTGTACTAGGCTAGATGCTCTCATGGCTCCAAGACACTGGCCCAGTTACAGCTGTTGCATATGGACACATCAATGCTGACAAGAAGAAAACAGAAGGTCTCCAACTAATGCCCTCTACAAAAGTAAGGGAAACTGCCCGAGGCCAACTTGCCTTCATATTTCATTGGATACAAATATGCTGCATGCTTATTCCAAAGCATGCTATGGGAGTGTCATTATTCTGACAGGCTTCACAAATCCTGGGCTAGAGAGGACTCATCCTGACTGAGGCCCATGGCTGCCCTACACATGAATTAAATTACGGTTCTATTAGTGTTAAGCACCCAATACCGTCTGCCACATTGTCATAGTTTTGATCGTTCTTGTTAGTTATAATTTTCTTATTATGTTACCATAATCTTATTCCTGAACAAACTTACTTGTGCATATCTTTAATTGGGTCCCTAATTTAAATTTCTAGAAATGGAATTCTTAGGTAAAATTTATTTGGTTTAAATCTTTTTATATATATTGTCAAGTCACCCACAAAAAATGTTGCAGTAATAGCTTTCTCAGCATCTATTCATGAGTTTATCCTTTTTCTTACACTCCAGCTATCACAGGGCATTACCATTTTACAGGTCTTTGCCAGGTGAAAGTTGGTATCTTTTTTACAATAAATATTTTTTTGATTACTAGCTTCCTTGCTAAATTCCTTATTTCTAATAGACAGGTTATAGATAATTTATAATTTTCCACATAGATAATCATATAATACAGCATATTAATAGTTTCAATTCTTTCTTTCAATTTCTTATACCTTTAAATTATTTTCTTGTATGTACTGTTGCCTAAAATCTCCAAAGCAACATTGATTAAAATGGTGATCTAGGACAGTTTTGTATTGTTTTCTGACTTTTAGGAGAGACTTTCCAACATTCAATGTTTACAAAGGCTTTTTAAAAAAGATAAATATCCACTTTCAGGTAATTCTCTTCCTATAATAGTAAACATTTTTTAATGTTAAAAAGTGTTGAACAATGGAAGCACATGGACACAGGGAGGGGAACATCACATACTGGGGTCTGTTGGAGGGGTGGGGGGAAAGGGGAGGGAGAGCATTAGGACAAATACCTAATGCGTGCAGGGCTTAAAACCTAGATTATGGGGTGATGGGTGCAGCAAACCATCATGGCACGTGTATACCTATGTAAAAAACCTGCAGGTTCTGCACATGTATCCCAGAACTTAAAGTAAAATTAAAAATAAAGAAGTGTTGAAACTTATCAAATGCCTTTTCTGTGTTTATTGAGGTGATTTTATAGTTTTTAAAAAATCTATTATACTGGAGAATGACATTTACCAATTTTTTAATGTTAACTTACCCTAAAATTCCCTGGGATAAATACATTCTGACTATGGTAAATTACTATTTTTTATACTCCTGGATGTATGTACGATGCCCTCTGTGGGTTCCTCAAAGTATTTGGGAAACTAAATAAAAGTAGCTGGAAATTTCACTATAGAAGGTAGGGCCAGAGCTGTGCTGGAGAAATACAATTTGTTGCTGAAATTGCAAAACTATGTTTGTTCTGTAACTGTGTGGTTTGAAGTGTGGGCTGCAGAGCTAAGAAAAAATTAAGACTATGTTGCTTTTACTCTGAGTAATATTTGCTTCAACAAAATAGTCCTCAATGGCCCGGGATCCAGTTAATTTTTTAAAGGCTTGTTACCTGAGATAAATGTGGCAAAAAAAGCAGTTATTGTCTCAATATTGCAAAGAATGCAGAATGTCTGGGCTCTATGGGAACACTAATTAAGGCATACTGATTACCTGTGTTTAGAGTTGAAGGGTCATTCTCTTTGTCTGTCATGTGAGGGCTTTAAGCTCTTAAATCAATACCTCAAAAATAATGTGATATGAATAATGTAAAGATGTCATAAAATGTCAATACAATGATCTCACAGAATGATATGCTAATTATTGCCTAAACAAATGACAGGCAAATATTTCTTTTTAGTGAAGGATATTGAAAAAAAGAGAAAAACAAATTTAAGTTATTTTAAAAGACATGCTATTGAGATATTAATGATTATTTGAAATAGAAATAAGTTACAATCAAGAAGGAAGAAAACAAGGGGGCACAATTGATATTAATTAAGTGAGTACCTATTATGTACTAGGAATTTTATTCCCACTATGTCTCTTCATCCAAAAACTATCATGTGACCTCCACTTTATAGATAAGAAAACAGAAATTTGGAGAAATTAAGCATCTTGCTACAACTGTACAGTTGATAAGGAACTGAGCTGGGATTCAAACTAAGTCAAGTCATCTTTAAAATCTGGGATCCCTTTCCACTTTACCACCCTGAAAAACATGAAAGAAGACAGATAAAAATTATGATCTTATGCCACCAGTGAGCATATGCCTAATCAAAAATATTAAAGATACTTACTCGTGATGAAATTTATCTTATGTTGAATGTCTATGTTAATTTTTTTTTCACATTTATGTACCCTCTAATTATACAGACATTCGTTTCATTTTCACTTTGTTATTTTGACTTTTTAAAAAATTAAAAAGAAGCTTTCTAATTTCATTCAGTTTTTCCTTCTAAAACAAGGGATAGAGAACTACTTGGGAATAATTTCGTTGTTACTCATGTTGTGCCTCTATTCATAACTTTGGTTTAAAAAACCTACTTGCCTTTCCAACAGAAAAATGGACAAAAGACAAAGAAAGGAATTTGAAAAATATGTAGAACAAGTTTAATTTCACTGGTAAATTTAAAAAATAAGAATAAAGTAAGCGTATAATTTCCAACTTATAAATTAAAAAAAAAACCTGTTTAAGATTATAATGCTAATACTGGCATGGGCTTGAGGATGTGGGCATGCCTGTACTTAGGTGGTTGAAAAAGAATTGATATAACAGACTGCTCTACTGGAGGGCAGTTTGGCAATGTGTACAAAATTATATAAAATATGATTACATTATGACCCCATATACAGAGTACAGAATATAGCATGGAGAGTCCAGAATACATTCTACCTATCTTTAGCAGAAAGAGATTTATTACAGGGTATTAAGCAACATATGGATTCACTAAGACAGCAAAGAGATCAAGTCTGAACTTCTGGGAATGACTTCTAAAGATACCTGCACAACCGGTCACCCAGGGCAAGCCACTGACACCGTCTGTTAAACTGGGAACTACTGGTGTTTGTGCTAGCTCCAGAACCTTGCTACTTCTGCTACAACTGATACTAAATAGATGCTTCAAGCCCATTTTTTCTCTCCAGTTCTGACTTCAAGATTCACAGAAGTACATTTCATAGCAGATTTTTAAAAAATGTTTTGACATGTAATAATTATATATGTATTTGTGGAGTACCAAATAATGTTGTGATACATATAATGTGTAGTGATCAGATCAGGGTAATTAACGTATTCATCATCTCAAATATTTATCATTTCTTTGTGTTAGGAACGTTCAATATTTTCCTTCTAGCTATCTGAAACTATGTAATATAGTTATTGTAACTATGACTATGACTATAACTATAGTCATCCTACAGCACTATAGAACCATGAAATGTATTCCTCTCATCTAGCTTTAATTTTGACATCTGGAATTCTAGCTGAGTTGGGTTCTGGTGATGTAAGTTACAACTTTTCAGCTTTTGCTGTTCAAGAAGGCATTGAAAAAGAAGATTGGAGTAGATATTGATGAGCCAACCCTCAATTCCACCACACTTAGTAATTATACTTCTAAAGAAATTATGGGTATGCTCAAATACATAGCTCAAAGAAAATTCATTGCAGTATTGTTTATAATAGTGGAATATTGGAAACAATTTAAGTGACCAAAACCAGAGCATTTATATTAGTTACAGACTATTGTAGAACCATTGAAAATGAGATTACAGGAGAAAATCTAGATGGCATCCTTGCAGTGAGTTTTTAGATATAACACCAAAAAGACAATTCATGAAAAAAATTCATGTTGGACTTTATTGAAATTAATAACTTCTGTGCTATAAAAGACAGTGCTAACAGAATGAAAACAAAAGCTGTAGACTGAAAGAAAATATTTCCAAAAGACATATCTGATAAAGGACTTATACCAAAACCGTTCAAAGAACTATTAAAACTCAACAATAGGAAAACAACCCAATGAAAAACTGGGCCAAAGAGCCTAACAGACATCTCACCTAAAATGACATACAGACAGCAAATAAGCATATGAAAATACATTTCACATCAAATATCATTAGGGTACTGCATGCTGAAACAACAATGAAATATAACTACACACACATTCAGAAAGGCTAAAATACCAAACGACAACAGCTAGCGCTTACAGAGACATGGAATAAGAGGAGCTCTTATTCATTGCTGGTGGAAATGTAAAACAGTACAGCCACTCTGGAAGACTGTTTGGCAGTTTCTTACAAAGCTGAAAAGTCTTAATATGGGATCCAGCAATTACTCTTCTAAGTATTTATCCAATGTGTTGAAAACTCATATTTACACAAATACCTGTACATAAATGTTCATAGCAGCTTTATTCATAATTGCCAAAAATTGGAATTAACTAACATGTCCCATTGATAAATGGATAAGCAAACTGTGGCACATCTGGACAATGGGATGTTATTCAGTGAAAAAAGAAATGAGCTGTCAAGCTATAAACAGACATGGGGGAAACTTAAGTCCATATTATGAAGTGAAGGAAGCCACTTTGAAAATACTATGTACTTTCAACTAGATGTTATTCTACAGCACAGTAAAAAGTCAGGGCTGGTTGGGGGACAAGGGGACAGAAATGAACAGACGAAGTACAGGAGATTTTTAGGGCAGTGAAACTATTTTGCATAATACTTTAATGGTAGAAATATGACACTATTCATTTGTCAAAATCCTTAGAACTGTAACAAAAAGAGAGATAGTGAAGCTTAAACTATGGCCTTTAGTTAATGATGATTTATAAATATTGGTTCATCCCAGATGGATTCTCAGGTGAATCCTACCAGACATACAAAGAAGAGCTAGCATCAATCATCCTAAAACTATTTCAAAAAATTGAGGAGGAGAGACTCCTTCCTAACTCATCCCTGAGGTCAGCATCAATCTAATGCCAAAGCCTGGCAAAGACGCAATGCAAAAAGAAAATTACAGGCCAATATCCATGGTAATCATTAATGCAAAAATCCTCAATGCAATACTATCAAACCAAATCCAGCATATCAAAAAGTTAATTCACCATGCTCAAGTAGGTTTCATTCATGGGATGCAAGGTTGGTTCAACATATGCAAATCAATAAGTGTGAGTCACTTCATAAACAGAATTAAAAATAAAAACCATATGATCATCTCAATAGATGTGGAAAAAACTTTCCAACAAATAAAGATTTCCAATGAAATCCAACATCCTTCATGATAGAAACTCTCAAGAAACTAGGCATTAAAGGAATATACCTTAAAATCATAAGAGCCATCTATGACAAACTCACAGCCAATGTCATACTGAATGGGCAAAAGCTGGAAACATTCCCATTGAGAACTGGAGCAACACAAGGATGCCTATTATCCCCACTCCTATTCAACACAGTGCTGGAAGTCCTTGCCAGAAAAACCAGGAAAAGGAAATAATTAAAGGAATATGAATAGGAAAATAAAAAGTTAAATTATCTCTCTTCACTCATGATATGATTCTATGTCTAAAAATCCCTAAAAACTTTGCCAAAAGGCTCCTAGAACTGATAAATGACTTCAGTAAAGTTTCTGGATGCAAAATCAATGTACAAAAATCAGTAGCATTTCTATACACCAATAACATTCAAACTCAGAGACAAATCAGAATGCAATTCCATTTACAATAGCCTCAAGTAAGAAGAAGAAGAAAAAGGAAATACCGAGGAATACATCTAACAAAAGAGGTGAAAGATGTCTACAAGGAGAGCTAAAAGACACTGCTCAAAAATATCATAGATGAGACAAACAAATGGAAAAACATTCTGTGCTAATGGATTAGAAGAATCACTATCATTTAAATGGCCATACTGCCCAAATCAACCAAGAAATTCAACACTAATCCTATCCAACTACCAACGTCATTTTCCACAAAAATAGAATAAGCTATCCTAAAATTCACATGGAACGACAAGAAAAGCCTGAATAGCAAAGGCATTCCTAAACAAAAAGAACAAAGTTGAAGGCAACACATTACCCAGCTTCAAACTACACTACAAGGCTGTAGTAACCAAAACATCATGGTACTAGTGCAAACACAGACACATAGCACAATGGGACAGAATAGAGAGGCCGGAAATAAAGCCACACACCTACAACCATTTGATCTTTGACAAAATTGACAAAAATAAGCAATAAAGAAAGGACTCCCTTTTCAATAATGGTGCTCAGATAACTGACTAGCTATATGCAGAAGATTCACACTGGACCCCTTCCTTGTACCATATACAAAAATCAACTTGAGATAGATTAAAGATTTAAATGTAAAACCTAAAACCATAAAAAAAATCCTTGAAGAAAACCTGGGAAATACCTTTCCAGATGTAGGTCCTGGCAAATATTTCATGACGAAGATTCCAAAAGCAATTGCCACAAAAACAAAAATGTCAAATGGGATCTAATTAAACGAAAGATCTGGACAGTAAAAAGAAACTATCAACAGAGTAAATAGCCCACAGAATGGGAGAAACTATTTGCAAACTATGCATCTGACAGAGGTCTAATATCCAGAATCTGTAAGGGACTTCAAAAAATGTACAAGCGAAAAACAAACAACTCCATTAAAAAGTTGGCAAAGGACACTTTTAAAAGAACAGACACTTTTAAAAGAAGAGATATATGTGGCCAACAAACTTGAAAAAATGCTCAACACCACTTAAATCATTAGAGACATGCAAATCAAAACCACAATGAGATATCATCTTATATCACTCAGAATGACTATCATTGAAAAGTCAAAAAATACCAGATGCTGGCAAGGTTGTGGACAAAAGGGAATGCTTTTACACTTCTGATAGGAATGTGGCCATTGTGGAAAGCAATTTGGAGATTTATCAAAGAACTTAAAACAGAACTACCATTCAACCCAGCAATGCCATTATTGGCTATTATTGGATATATACCCAAAGGAATATAACATTTTTTAACATAATGTGCACACGTATGTTCATCACAGCATTATTCGCAATAGCAAAGGCATGGAATCTACCTAGATGCTCATCAACAATACACTTGATAAAGAAAATGTGGTACGTATACACCATGGAATACTATGCAGCCATAAAAGTGAGTAAGATCTTGTCCTTTGCAGTAACATGGATGGAGCTGGAGGCCATTATCCTAAGTGAACTAATGCAGGAACAGAAAACCAAATACTGCATGTTCTCACTTATAAATGGGAGCTAAACATCGAGTACACATGGACACAAAGAAGGGAACAACAAACACTGCAATGGTGGAGGGTGGAAGGAGGGTGAGGATTGAAAAACTGGATAGGAATATCAGGTGCTATGCTTATTACTAGGATGACAAAATTATCTGTACATTAAACACCTGAAACATGCAATTTGCCTGTATAACAAGCCTGTACATGTAGCCCTGAAACTAAAATAAAAGTTAAAAGAAAAAGGAAAATATGGTATGTGTACACTATGGAATACTACAGAGCCATAAAAAGAATGAAATAATATTCTTCGCAGTGACATGGGATGCAGCTGGAGGCCCTTATTCTAAGCGAATTAACACAGAAACAGAAAAACAAATACCGCATGTTTTTACTTATAAGTGGGAAGTAATAATTGGGTACTCATGGATATAAAGATGGCAACAATAGAAACTGGGGACTACTAGACAGGGGATACGGGGAGAGAGGTGTGGGTTGAAAAACTAACTATTGGGTACTATGCTCAGTACCTGGGGGATGGGATCAATCATGCCCCAAACTTTAGCATCACACAATATACCCAGGAAACAAACCTGCATATGTATCCCCCTGGATCTAACATCAAAGGTAAAAGTATTAATACGTAACTAAGTAATAAAAGCAAAAAAATTGGTCCATCATTTGTAACAAATGTATCATATTAACACAAGATAATAATAGAAAAAAACGTGTGTCTAGGGAGAAGGGGTATATAGGAGAGCTCCTATATAATGTTCATGTTACTCAACTTTTATGTAAATGTAAAACTACTCTTTAAAAAGCCTATTAGATTTTTTTGATGAAGTTATAAAAGATTATTTAATATCATGAAAAAATGCTCCCACTTTATTGATTAAATAAAGCAGATCACAGAATTCTATGATCCCATTTTATTTACCATACATATTCATGTACTTGTGCACATACTCACACACACACATATATTTACTCATGAACAAAGATGTGAACATCTAACTCAGAAGGTCAGTAGTCATTGTGTCTGTGGTATAGAATGAAATGAATTTTTTAATTTTTTATTTGAATTTTCCAAAACTTTACAGTGAGACTTGCATGCCTACTTCTTTCTTGTTATTTTTATAAAATAACAAGAAATTATAAAAATAACAAGAAATAAAATAACAAGTTATAAAAATAACAAGTTATAAAAATAACAAGAAAGAAGTAGGTTTTCTTTAATTAACAAAAGGCCTCTCCCTAAATATTGACTTCAAATAATTATTTTTTAATTGGTAAATGTTATTGGTAAATTCCAGAAATGGTAAAAAAATCCTTTTTTTCTTAAGAAATAAACCAAATCTACCTAAAAATAGTTTTAGCAGTTTTTTTTCCCCAAACTGATGATTATTTTGTAATGCCCAATAGTTATTTTTGCATAGATGTCAGGCTGCAAGGTCAAACTCACAGAGTTTGAAATTGAAGTCATCGTCTTTCTGTCTATATGTGCTCCTCTTCCAGCATTCCTTACATCTAAAAATTGCAGTACTATCATCCCAATCTCCTGGAAGCAAAATCACAGGCATCTTTCAAAATGTCTCCTTCAGCTTCTAAATCAAAATTCTTTCCTGCCTCCTCAGTACATCCATCATGCAATGCTAGGATTATTTTTTTGTTATCAAAATGTCCTTCAAAACCCACCAATAACAGCATCACCTAAGTACTAGGATTCATACCCTAGTCGAGTGTTTGAAGCTTTCCTTTGTCCCAGTTTACCTCTCCAGGTGTATCTTCCAGGATAGTCATGTTTCCACCCAATGTGCCCTACACAAGATGACTTTATTTCCTCCACATTACATACATCACTGTGTTAAAACTTTCATTCCATATCTCAAACTTGAAACCTTCCTTGTAAGTAATTTATCCACCACAATGACTGTGGCTCTTGAAAGTCTATTTTTGCTTCAAGTCTTTAATCAGTTCCTTGAAACATTTACTATTTTATTTTATACCCATAAAAATCCATCCATCTCCTTTGTGCTCACCTAGAACTGTGCTGAGCCTCCATTATAGCACTCTTTATAATCTTCATTGTGTCATGTGAGTGATGTCCACATTCATTCTCCTCTATAGACCACAATATCCTTTAGGATAGGGACTTTGCTTTTGTATCACCTAAAACACACAAAGTGCAGATCTTTGCACAATAAATGGCTGTTAAATTGAATTGATTTAAATTACATTAGAAGTCATTTGAAAGTGCTAGCAAAATACCATTAATGGTGTCTGTGTAAGATGCTTTAAATTAAATGTGAGGACAAATACATTAATGCTAACATGCTCTCAAGCAAACACCACCAGCTCTGTGGTGAAGATTATCAAACATCAGGTTCCCTGCACAAGACTTGTGATTAGAATGCCTGATTCTGTAAGTTCAGAATAAGTTCGTTTTTCTTATTTGAACCAAGATCAGAAGACTACATCATAAGATCAATGTAAGAAAAAGTGTAATAGACATACAATTTGAGAAGAAGTGGCCTGAGATCATTTTATGTCTAAGAATATGTGTTAATACAATGAAGTGGTGGTGAAAGAAGCAGAGGAAATAATGTGTGACCACGTTCTCTTCACTCCTCCTCTCCCATAAACCAAGCTAACAAACAACTGATGGTCCAGACTTTTCTTTTGTTGAAAATTAAATAATCTTCTTCTAAAAATGGTTATTTGATCATTATTGTAAATGGGAACATGTAAAATGTGGTTTGACATGTCTTCAAAAAAAGAATCTAATATGTTAGTCTTCAAGGTCCTCTGTGAATTTGTGAAGCCTTTCAATAACAACTGATTTTTAATTTATTAGAAATGGAAGAAACATCAAATGGCATTTTCTATAATGCATTTTTAAGAATCCACTGTTATTTCCTACCATGGAAACATGTATTCATATGTAAACCCAAGACGCTGTCCATGGTCCTTATGCTTGCATAACACTGGAGCAGCAAAATCCTAGATTTAAGAATCTCAAGAGGAAGCTTTCACTGCGCAGTAACTTCTTATAATCAGTTATTTTTCCACTTGATTCAAGAAGGAACATTTTGCTTAATTTTTTATTTATTCATTTGCATATAAAGTTGTGGCCTGTATAGACTGTAAACCATTAACCCCTTTTACACTGTTTAATGTCATATATTTTGCTGTCTAGTTTTATATAGCTAAAAAATAAACTTTGTGTAATTGTAAAACAATAAAATAAATTATGAAATCATCAGAAGATGATTAAGATTAAGATTAATCATCTTCTGATGATTTAATAATTTAGTAAATATGATAGCATGGTAAATATCTGGGGCATGTGTATCTGTGAGAGGTAGAGAGAGATGCTCATATTTTTCTCTAGCTTATGCTTTCAGATGGATTCTTTTACTCTGTTGTATACCAGTAGTCTATGAAATAATTGGCAATAAAAGGCTCTACATACAACACACATGCAAAATTTGTCAACTTCGTAAAAAACTAACTTCTTTAAAAATATTTTAAAAAGCCCAAAGCATCCCATATATATGCATATATGTGTTGGATCTCTTCATAGTAGTGTTGTTTAAATAAATTGTTTCAACTGCCATTACATCACAATTCCTGAAAAAAATCTGCAATACAATGTTTCCTCAATGAAAACAACATGCCCAGCAATAAAAATAAGTTTAAATCCATAAATATAACTCAGGAATTAATTTATTCCTCTGTGTTCAGACAGTTGGGGTGAGGTTGGACTGGACAGGTGATACAGTGCAGCAAGCACTAAAATTTAGAAGCATGATAGGATCAGCTATAAGACTGCTACATTTAGTTTGAATTTCTTCCATTTATCATCTGTGTCACACCTGAAATACTACCCAAATTCAGTGTGTATTTTGTGTGTGTGGTAATCTAACTTTATAGGGAATAGTCTAGTGATCCTTGTTTACTATCAAGATGTAATGCTGGTGATTAAATTACAGATGACACACCACATCAATTCTTATTAGAGATGTGCAGACAGTAAAGCGTTTACATTCCAGTAGATGATTTGAGCTGCTCCTCTCATCCACTTCTCATTGTATTAAACTTGGCGATTATCAGTGGGTACTTCAGACTATACTTGCTCAAGTTACACATTTGCCATTGTATTAAGGTGGGTCGATATATTTACATGCTAGTCCTTCTCTTGGTGGTTGTAAATATTGAATGAGAGGATGCATATCAGAATGGTTTGTACACTTTAAAGTCCTATAAAAATAAGATAGGACATTATATTTATGCAACAGATATTTATTTAGCACCCATTATGTATTTGCAATTCCTGTAGGTATTGGAGCTAACTCAGTTGGAAAAAAAATACCTGCCCTTATGAAGCTTATAGTCTAGTGAAGAGAAACAGATAATAAAGAAGTAAAAATATAGAATTTCATGATGATAAGTCCAACAGAGAAAAATGAAGATGAGAAGGGGGATAGAGAGCAACAGAGGTGCATATTAAGCGCTGAAATTTAAAATAGGATGGTAAGGGAAGTCTTGTGAGATGGTGAATTTTGAACAAAGATCTAAAATAGCCAGGGGAGGGATAACTGGGAGAAGACTGTTCTAAGTAGAGGGAACAGCAAGTTCTAAGCTGGAGCTTGCATGGACTGTTTGAGGAGCATCAAAGAGACTAGTATGCCTGAAGCACTGTGAGTCAGGAGAAGATGAGAAAGGTAAGGTGATACAGAGATGGGATAATGCAGAGGCTTGTCAATCAAATAGGATTTGGGTTGCCACATGACTGGCTTTGGCCAATGGAATATAAGTGGCAGTGACTGTTATTCTAAAGAGTCTATGTGCTCCTCACTGTTCTCTTCTTTTCCTCTGAGCTGCAGTTGACAATGATACAGTTGGTAGCTCTTACAATGACCTAACTCCTGGGGTGTTTGAGGTAAAATGATATGAAATGGAGTGCTCATCTGTCCTATAATGGACAGATAATGTGAATGAGAAATAAATCTGTTGTTTGAAGATACTGAGATTTTGGCTCTGTTTGTTACTGTAGCATAATGGAGCTCCTTTTAATTTATATAGAAAAACATTGGAAATTTTTGAGCAGAGGAGTTATAATCTGACTACTATAACAAGTGCGTTGTTCCATCTTCTGTGTCAAGAATAGTCCACAGAGGGCAAAGAGAGATACAAGAGATGAGAAGGACACTATTACACTTATCCAGGCAAGACTCAACCAAGGAAATAGAAGTAAGGTAGTAAAACATGTTAGCATTGTAGGTATAATTTGTAAGAGAGCATATAGAATTCACTGATATGCTGGATATGGGGTATGAGGGCAAGAAGAGAGGCAAGAATAACTTCAACTTTTTTTGGCTTCGACAACTTGCTATTTACTGAAATGTGAATGTCTATAAAGAAAATGAGTTTCGAGTGGTAGGATCAGGAATTTTATTTGTACTTTTGGGTTTGAAATGTGTATTAGTCATCTAAATGAAGACATGGAGTAGATAGTTATCTACAAGTGTGGAGTCCAGGGCAGAAGTCTACACTGGTGGTAAAAATTTAATAGTAATCAATATAGATGATATTTAGTTATTTTAAAATAATTTTTCACCTAACTCCAGAGCCTCTATGAAGTTATTTCTAGATATCTAGAGCCTCTATGAATTTATTTCTATTGTCTTTTAAAAAAATTTATCTCCTTATAAAAGTAATGTAGTATTTTCTTTTGGTATTTTTAGTGATTTTTGGTTGAATGCTACATATGAATTGAACAGCATCAACAATGTCAGCATTGCAGAGGCTGCAGATGATATATTTATCCAGAGAGGATTGAACCCACCTTTGTCTAGGCCAATAGAATGATGACTGATAAGGCTGGGTTGCACCACTGGTAAGGCTCAGTCTAACTCTAATTCACCCCCAATCCTTTCCCTGATAGGTCCTGATTTCCAGTCTTTGTCTTGTGAGTCCGTTGAAAGCTTTCCTCTGCTTTGGGGGGCTTTCTGCTTAAGTTTTGGGTCCCTTGCCCCATTCAACACTAGGACTTGGAAAATATCTTGAAAGAATAACCAGCTGTGTATAAGGTTACCCCAAGTCTCTTACAAATCTCTGCTGGGGCCGGGCCTGGTGGCTCAAGCCTGTAATCCCAGCACTTTGGGAGGCCGAGACGGGCGGATCACGAGGTCAGGAGATCGAGACCATCCTGGCTAACAAGGTGAAACCCCGTCTCTACTAAAAAAAAAAACAACAAAAAACTAGCCGAGCGAGGTGGCGGGCGCCTGTAGTCCCAGCTACTCCGGAGGCTGAGGCAGGAGAATGGCGTAAACCCGGGAGGCGGACCTTGCAGTGAGCTGAGATCCGGCCACTGCACTCCAGCCCAGGCGACAGAGCAAGACTCCGTCTCAAAAAAAAAAAACAAAAACAAAAACAAAAAACCCCAAAAAAAACAAAAAAAAACAAAACAAAAAAAACAATCTCTGCTGGTTTTCCTTGTCCCTGGAAATAGCTCCCCTGTAGGTAGACAGGCTGAATTCTAAACCTTTTATTTGCCCGGAATAGATAAGTGGGCCAAGTAAAATGGCTAAAGAAGTCAGCTCACTTCCAGTAAGTTCATATCTCTTCCAAAGTTAAGCAGTTCCAGTTCTTACTGCCTCAGCAGCTCTGTGCTGACTTAAACAGATAATTTTTGAACTTTATTTGTGAACTTTATTTAAATGTGAATGTTTTCACAGTTGTTCTTGGTGAAAATGTTGGTCTTCTGCTATCCACTCCTTGCTGTCCGGAAGAAGTGTTCAGATAATATTTAAGGTCATGAGAATGGTTGAGATATAAAAAGGAGTGAGTGAAATAGAGGAGAAGATTGAATACTGCAGTCTGCAGGATCCAAAGATGGAAAGATATCCATAAATTCAAGGAAAAATAATCATATTCTGTATGGTATTAAATTGTACTTAAGAAGACCATATTTTACAACTGAATTGCCTATTACCACTTTTGTTATATTTCCAATATTTATACTTTTTCTTTCCAAACAATTAATTGATTAACAATTTCAGTATGGGACTCCAGATGGCACAGATTCTTCTGGGATTCTTCTAATAATTTCCTTTTCTACCCCAGATGAACTGAAACAGGTGATTTTGTTAACAATTTTATTCATGGGTTAAAGGCAGAAATGCTTTTAATATGAGTAGAATTTAAATATGAATAAAATTGTGGAAGCTTTTGAAACCAATACATTTAATCTCCTATGACTATTATATCGATTAGTATCCTGGTAGGAATGAGATAGGATGGTCAAATTGAAAAATTTCAAGGAGAAGGCCAGGCACCGTGGCTCTTGCCTATAATCCCAGCACTTTGGAAAGCCAAGGTGGGCAGATCACCTGAGGTCAGGAATTCGAAACTAGCCTGGACAACATGGTGAAACCTCATCTCTACTAAAAATACAAAAATTAGCTGGTTGCCATGCAATGCGCCTGTGGTACCAGCTACTCAGGGGACTGAGGCAAGGAGAATCGCTTGAACCTGGGAGGTGGAGGTTGCAGTGAGCTGAGATCATAGCACTGCATTCCAGCCTGGGCAACAGAAGAAGACTCCGTCTAAAAACAAAGACAAAAACAAAAACAACAACAACAAAAAAACAAACCCAAAAAGCAAAAAGAAAAAAATTCAAGGAGAGTTTAATGAAGAAGCAGTTTATCAAGAGGAAGGCAAGGAAAACACAAAGGATAGTGCCATGCCCTAGGGCTAGAGATTTAGGCATTGCTATAATCCCTAAGCCTGAAGGGGCAAAAGAAGGAAATAGTTGCTAGAATCCAGAGACTAAGGGGCTGGATGCTGACAAAGGCCCATGGTGATCTCACAGGGAGGTTTTATCTCTCTCTTTTATTCTTTCTCCTTTCCCAGAATTGACAAATGGCTCTGGAGTGAACATGGTTGTAGTACTTTCTAGACTATGAGAAATAGAGCATGCCTTTAGCATTACTCACACAACTTTGCAAGTTTATTTAATAGAACTCAGATACCAAAGCTGATAAAACTCTAAAGATACAAATTGGACTTAACAACAGGACTTAATGATCCCATCATGAATATAAACTATCAAGCATTTCCTCTTATAAGGATTCTTCATATTCTTATAAAAATCTAACCTGCTATGTAGCATGTATACACAAATGAGTTTCAGAGTAGTTTGCTGAAAATATAAACATCAGAAAATTAGATGACATGGAAAGTTGGGAACCAACTTGTAATCCAGTCCACATTCATAGGCACTCAATCTAGAACCTTTGGGGCTGAATGTTTTTCTATTTGCTTTTGCTTTTGAAATATATAATTTTAGAAGCTAAGATGCATGTTTTAATCCAAATTCACCCTTCACATATAATTGATATTGTCATTTAATTTCACTGTAAATATCAATGGAGAAGTTATAACGCCTGTGAATATGGAGACTGAGCTAAACATCTCAGAATAATGGGTTACTAGAATATCATGATTACAACATTGATTTTGTAAACAATACAAAAAGCTGACTCAGAAAGCTGCCTTGAGGTTTCATAATGACTCTGCTTGTGGGGCTCTGAGCTGAGTGAAGAGGTCTATAACTGAACTCAATGCTGTTGAACAGCCTGCTCCTCTTCCTCTGTTTTTTTTTTTTTTTAATTCTTATCAAAGATATCATAATTCTCTAATGATCTAGAAAGAAAACATTGATGTATTTGTATTCATTCATTTACTTAATCAATAATCATGTAAGCATATATTATACTGGAGAGAAAGACCAAAGAGGCTGAGTAGGCCTCCTGAAGGACCTCAGACTGGAAGGTACGATGGAAAAACTAACAGTGCCCTAAGTCTTACAATAAATCTTTGCTCAGTGAGTTGCTGTCATCCTGGAAAGACACTAAAGGACCCTATGTATGTACATGTCTGAGGAAGATTACTCCGGGAAATGTTTACTCCCCTTTTCAAACAAAGAGCACTCTATTTCTCAAATGCTTCTTGGAAATAATTCTTTCTTCTTTACTATGGCTTCAGTTACCCTAGTCAAATATTACCTTATATTTGGCTTATTTGCAATAAGTCTCTTAAGCTCCAGTTTCTCCTGCCAATTACTCACCCTACATATTTTGGCCACATGATCTTTTCTGGAGGACAGTATCTGTATCCCACCTAATACTTGACCTCCTCATCTACTCCAGAGTGTTTGTTTACCTTGTTCTCTCTGGAATGCCTTTCCTTGCTCATTCTCATTTCCATTTTTGGAATCTTGCCATTTACTCAAAGGCCAGCTAGGAGTAAATATTCTCCCTTCTAAGCTCTCAGAAATTTTTATATTTTTTCACAGTATTTATGTTAGTAGGCTTTCCTTTATGTTTATGCTTTTTCTCCCTTGCTAGATTGTAACCTTTTTGAGGGCCCTGATTATGTCATTTATTTATTTTTCTGTGTTTCTCATAGCAACTGATTGGATACCTTTTTATATGAGGAGTGAGAGGTTCAAATGTTTTAAAGTCAAATTATAGAAACCTTCTATAAATATTAAAGCAGATTATAGATAAACTCTAATTTTATCTGCTATTAACAAGTTTTGATGCTAGGTGGAATGACACTGAAAGGATATTAAACTTGTCTATTAGTTAAATTCTGTGATTAAAGATACATTTTAGTGAAAGCAGCAAAAGTTATAAATTTATACACATCAACATAGCAAAATCTCACTGAGAAGGTTTAACAGCCTCATGTTTCCAGATGTGTGATCTTTTGTAGCCTAGACATTGCATGTTGAATCCAGACCACTGAAGCAAAATACTTCACTTTTTAAAATTTTGTAATTTAATAGTTTCATTTTCATGTTAAAAATGATTCATGCAGAGCATAATTTGAAACGCAAACACCCTAACTTAAAAACGATCCATTTCTTTCCCACGTAGAGCTGTCAAAAAGGAGAGCTTCAGTAAACTGCATGTCACTATCAGCCATTGATAGCCAGTGATTTGTTCTGAATCCAAAGGCTAAACCAAACCTCATGCTGCTGTATGTCAGATACGATTGGTCCATAGTCAAAGTTTTACAGCGCAGACAGGGCACACTTTATCCTTCAGGCTGCTACTTAAGATAGCCACGACCCTGAGGAGAACCAGTCAACAAAATAGACAGACAAGAGGATGTGATTTGTATGCATCCCTGAGCCAGCTCACATCACCCCTGACCTGCAGGTCAGGCTGCAAATGACAGCAGGGTGCATGCACCTGATCAGACAGAGTATTCTCATTATAGAGCCTGGGAAGAGAAAGAAACTCCTCTGTGTTTACCCTCAGACCAGCTGCAATCTACCTAGGAAATGAGCAAAAAAAAAAAAAAAAATGCTGCTTTACCTCAGGAAAATGTGACTGACACATAAGTACCTTATAAAATTTTAAATCAATAAATTTTTTCAGATAAACTTGTGTGACCACAAGATGATTATATAATACAAAGGAAGTGTAGCAATAGGAAGAAGTAGTTTGTTTAGTCACAAGTGGACCATCCAAAGAAAACTAACCTGAAATGGCTAACTCTTATTGAATTACAATAGGGCAACTTTTTCAAAAACATTTGACCATGATCATTTGTTCATTTGTGTTAGAACAGGTTTTGATTAAGCATGAGTTTAAAATGGCTGTTCAAGACAACAAATGTCCCATCTTTTAAATGATTGAAAGTTGTCTCATTTTTATATTTTTAAAACAAATCTGGATTTTCAAAACGATCTGTATCGATATGAGATTACTTTGGAGGATGTAGACTAAATCACTATGTGTGGTATTTATTAAACACAGGGAAGAGAACCTTAGTCTTGACTCATTAGAATTAGCTTTGCCTAAGGACAGGAAAATAGAGGAGATGATCTCTGTGAGGTCCCTGTGAGAACTTTAATTCCTAGTAGCAATATCCTAAGTACAGTAGAGATTCATCATAAAACTGTTCTGACATACTATGGATGAAATTTCACCATCAGAATTGTAATAATTACATACACAAAAAGTCCATCATTATACAGTTGGGCTGTAAAGTGGGTATTAATCCTGTTTCTGAAATACTTGAGTAATGAAAAGGAGCTTATTTACATATGTATTTACTATTATGACATATTTCATAATAAAAAATGTCTTTAGCTCTATACACACAAGAATACTGAACTGATGAATGAAATTATGGAGACAGGATCCCTTAGGGAGCAACAATGCAACCAACACTAATCAACAATGTTCAGTTTATGTCTCTAGCAACATGACATGGAAGGGCTGAATAATTCAACTTTCCATCAATAAGCATCATCTTTGCCCTTAGACCATATGGTCACAACTTCAAAGATAATGTCTTATCTGTCTTTGCATTCTCAACATGTAGTGCAATGCCTGTTGGCTCTGAAAAAGACATAGGCTTGAAGGCATCCAAGTGACCAGGCAATAAACCCTACTACTGTTGTTTACTAAGGCAAAGCAGGCAGAATTCCTTCTCTTTCCTTTAATGTTCAGTTTGCCCTCTTAGCTTTCTTTTTCTGCTGGGCTTATCTTTCATGTTTATAGAAATCAAATTTTAGCTTTAGAGTTTTCTAAGTCTTTGGGCTGCAGAAAGTTCATGGAGATAAGGGAAAGAATATTCAAGTGGCAGCATGTATGTTAATCATGTGACCTTGGACAAATTACTTAAATATTCTGACAGGCATTTAAAAAAATTTTGAAATATATCAATAATTAGGCTTATCTCACAAGATTGCAATGAATATTAAATGAGAATATATAGAAATTATTTATAAAATGTAAAATGCTATTAAATGTGAATCATGATATTTTCCCCTTTGGAATGATTCAGATATCCAAGGATCCAGAGATCCAAGGTTTTGTAGTCAAATAAAGGAATTTAGTTTAGTAATACAGAACTAGTAATAAGTCTTGCTATATGTTCTGTACACCATCTCGTGATGTTAAATATCAGAAAGTAGAAAAAAGAAAATATGGTATTCGTGACCAAGGGTTGCCAAATTTAGCAGATAAAAAAATAGATACAGAGTTAAATTTTAATTTCAGAGAAAGATACACTATTTTGAAATATAAGGAAGTTTCATATAATTTTCAAATTTAATTGGTGTTCTGTATTTTATCTATCAATTCTACTTCCGGCATAAATAAACTATCTAAAGACTTAATTGTAACACAACTTTGGTCTAAAACAGTCTTGACTTCCTTGTTAAGTGAGTCGTATTATTTTATCTTCATTTGAACTGTATGATTGCACAGATCGACAGGTACCTAGCTAGGCATTAGCAGGCTTAGATCCACACTCACCATTTTATACTGTCCTTTGTATTGCTAGGATTGGAATTCTGCAAACTCTATGTTCACAGTTCCTTTGCTATCTAACTTGCTATTAAGTACTAATGTGATGCACTGCAGGTAACTAGAAGGTGAGGAGAAGGAAAAATTCCCCTTCTCCTCTACTAGTGTCCAGTGGTAGCAGGTGTGGATGATTAGGAGAGACTGCAGTTGGCCATGGGCTTCAGCAGCAACAGCAGTAATTTTGGGTTCTTGGCTACTTGTACTGTGGCAATAGTGTGATTCCTATAGCAGCAGCGGCAGAAAAGGTCATGCCTCCAGGGAGCTCAGCAGTGAGTGTGGGCCATGAGACCACACTTATGCCCTATGCTTTTCTAGTTTTCTTCTATACTCTTCTTGCTCTTTCAGTTTTTCTGGTTAGTTTGTGATCCATTCCCTGTATTAAAATCCTGATGTGCAAAATACCTGGAGTGGTTTCTGTTTTCTTGACTGACATTGACTGATACAAAGGTTTATTAGTGGAAAAGTCTGAGAACCCCTGCTAAGGCATGACCCTTTTAAACCACAAAAACCTTTTAGCATGGGGATTTTGGGGATGAGTTTACAATTACTTATAGGCTAAGAGGAAATAAGATCCACATCAAAGGAGTTCTCACTTACACGGCAAGGGGGAAGGTAAACATTTATGATCAAATTTTGTGTCCTTCGTCACCCATGAAAAATGACTTGACTAGACTGTCATTAACAGTAATACATGCAACATGAGAGAAAACAAAGTAATAGATACCATTAATATAAAATAAAACTATTTTCCCTGAAATTCTATCCAGAGAGAAACTTATTGGAAAGGTAACCTACATTTCACATAATTATTTTGTTGAATTGATCTTGTCTGGTTTACTTCTCTGCTCTTGGGTGGATCAAAGCCTTAACTAATAGAAGGTTTTCAAAATACCTTTTAACTTAATCTGCTGCAATATTTTATTATCTTACAGTCAAGATGTTATATCTTATCTCTAATTAAATTTTCTTTTCTTGAAACTCCAGTCTATTTGCTCTTTATCTTTTCCTTACTTGAGAAGAAGTATGCATATTCCTGAAGATTATTAATCAGTAGCCCTTTTCCTTAGTGACCCCCTTTTTTCAGGTGAAGACATCTCAATTCCACTGACCTTTAGGCATGGCTTTTGTTTCCATCATGTTATGTGGTTCTCTGGACTGAGTATAATTGATAATGGACTTGCTCATTTAAACTGCCACAATTAGAGCTAAGGTCTCTCTAATTTTGTTAAAGAGGGTTGTCTAAGTGATTTAAAAGAAAAATAGTTGTTTTGCTTTCACAAGAATGCAAAAATTTATGTGGAGAATATATGACTAAAGTATGAATGCAGCTAGAAATTAATCAAGAGTATTGATCTAACTTCATAAAATGCTTTCTAAAGTCATACCATTGTGGACCAGGTGTTTCAAAATTATCTTAATTCAAAGCAGCATATTTCCTCTTTTTCAAGAAAGCATTCTAAACCAAGTCTAGAAAGCCAAGTTAGTTAGGTGCACTCACTAAGGAAAATGTAAAAAATCTAGCTTGAGATAAAGACTGAACTGAAACAAATAACAAAAGATTGGTTGTTAGTTTTTGTCATTTTTGTCCTTAAAACACTATACCCTTAAAATATTGAAAACTTAATGAATCAGCAAATAAAACTCAAAGGAAAAAACAGAATTGTTCATTTTTATAAAGACTTTTATTCAACTATGTTATAATACCTGGCTCAGGGTCAGGCACATAGTAACTACTTAATGCATGGTATAGAATTAATTATTAAATATGAACAACAACAGTACATTTAAAGAAGCAGTTTATTAAGGCCGAGCGTGGCGGCTCATGCCTGTATTCCCAGCACTTTGGGAGGCTGAGATGGACTGATCGCTGGAGCTCAGGAGTGAGACCAGCTTGGGCAATATGACGAGGCCCCCCTCTACAAAAAATAAAAAAAATTATCTCGGCATGGTAAGCGCCTGTAGTCCCAGCTACTGGGGAGGCTGAGGTGAAAGGATCTCTTGAGGCAGGAAGGCAGAGGTTGCAGTGAACTGAGATCGCGCGACTGTACTCCAGCCTGGGCGACAGGGGAGACTGTTTCAAAAACAAAACCCAAAATAAACAACAACAAAAAAACAAACAAAAAACCATATCTGATTTTCAAACTATATCCAGGTTACTGAATTTTAAAGTTTGTAATGTTTATGTAACGGCAGAGGTTTTAATGTGATTTTTTTTCAGGGCTTGGTGAGGCAGTAATGTTAATGCTTTTAGATTGATATTAAGAAGCTTCTTATATTACGTAGTAACTTTTACCCTACTGATCTAATATTGTTTACTTTATCTGAGTTTACTAATTAAGAGTCATTGACTAATAATCTGGTAGAACTTGGTTTTAAGAATTATAATATTGGACTGAAATCAAAGGACACAAATGCAAAAATCATAAAGTTACAGTACTGAGGTTTCTTTCTTTTTCCTATGCTCCATTCTACTCCCTTCTTCCCTTCCCCACTTCTCTCTCTCTCTCTCTCTCTGTTTCCATTCATTGTATCTATTGACCACGAAATTTTAATAGTACAAATTCGACACCATTGTTTAGTACCTAATACAAAATCGTAAAATCACCTATAATAATGGGTGAGGAAGGGAATTTAGGCTTCAGAGTAAGATTCACTGTGATTTTACTCTATTAGCTATGGAACCTGAGCATATTACTTCATCTCTAAAAGTTTCAGTTTTGTCGTTCACAAAAATCTAGAAATTTGCACCACCTTCAGATTTTATGTTGAGAATGAGACAGTGCATACAAATACTTAGCACCATACTAAGCACTAAGATTTATAATTTATTGTAATGTTGCTGTGCTTCAGGTACCATAGATGAGTAAGACAAAGTCCCTTCTCCACTTTGACTTTTCTTCTATGAAGAATGAAATTGTTGGATGGTCTACAAGTTTCCTTCTAGTTGCAAAATCTATGGATTTATAACCACTTCTTTCTTAATATATGCTCATGTCATGGGGATACCTACATGGTCAACTGGTCTTTCTTAAAACCTTGCAGTGAGTGAATGTTTTGAACGAGAGATGCATGAGCCAAAAACTAACCCTGTGACCTGGGTTCAGACTCTTTCATACCACAGACTGAACTAACAAATCTGTGGCTTTAATTAACTGAAAGTAGTTTTACAATTTTAATTAATGAAAAGATTTTGGAGTAATCCAAATAATCCAAGAAAACAGATTAAACAATAGCAGCCACAATAGCAACCTTGTCTTCCAGAAATATTGTAAAGAATGAGTCAAGTGAAATTTTTTATAGTGGTAGATTGGCTGACAATAGCTAGGTCTTAACAACAGTAACATTTGTTGAGCTCCTATTGTATATACAGTCTTCGAGAAATCAAAGGACAGGAAAAGAATGTGATGGGATTTGGATGCTAATATCTAAGAGTCCTTCTAAGAGGTCCTTCTAGATCCTCCAACACACATACTGCCTGTTTCTAATGAACTTAAGTTCTAATGAACTTAAGGTTCTTACAAACATCTTATAGAAGAAGTCTATGTCTGATTCCTTCTTTTTTTTTTTTTTTTAAACTGCTCGTGTCCAGCCTCATTACTTGGATGAAGGAGACACTTCAATGAATATTTGTTGATAACAACCCTAAAAACAGGAGTAAAACTTTGGAAGATGTCAACAATTTATAGGATAAATTCTGAGATATCACAAGTTTCAAACATGCAGGAAGCCTCAGGGAATAATAAGGATTATTTCTCATTTAGTACAGTTTTAAAAGTATGAAGAGCGTATTTCACATATATTCCCACAATGAGAAAACTAACTGATAACTGAAGGATTTTTATTTTCAAAATTAACCAAGTCTTTTGTTTGGGAAATGACATTAAAATTTTCAACAAGAAAGTCTCCCTTCCCACTGCCAGAAGTTACAATATGGAAAAAATACAAAAGTTCTAGTTTCTGCCACAAATAAATATTGAACTGGTCAGTTTGAATTTTTACTCTCTGTATGAATGGATATTCTTGAAAAAATTTTATTTAAATAAGTAATGTCAAAGACTAATTTGTGAATGTTTTAAAAGAATATTCTTTGCTCTTTAGTCGTCATGTGAAAAAATTCATAAATGTATTCTGATTACTCATATGTGGCTCAAGATGGTTCTTTCTTTCTTTGATGATCCATTCTAATAACTGAACAGCATCTCCCAAATCAGAGAGGCTTTCTTCAGATGGTACCTTTTCCTTCCTCTTTGTCTCACAACGAAACTACTAGGCATCAAACTTGACTCTTGGAAAGGCACTGCAAACTCTATGAATTTCTGCCCAAGCACTGAAGAGTAAGACAATTAAGACAATTGTCAACAATTAAGACAGATAAAAGCAAGATTAGAGTTACTTTCTGGCACAGTGACAGCTACAGAGATGGTTTTTAGTCCTTGTAAAAATGTGCATTTGGGTTTAGGGTTTCATCACTTCCTTCCATTCATCTGAAATGAGTGAATACATATGTGAATAAAACATCTACAAGAATTCTTATGTAAATAAAAAATATAGATTCAGAGGAAGAAAAGAGCAGTTGATAAAGGAGAGCCAGTGCTGTGCGGCTTTGTGAACAAGGGAGGAAAGGATTTCTTTGTGCCACAACAAAACGTAACCCTGCCCATGAAAAGAAGGAGACAGGATAGTTTCTGCTAAAAGCCAGACTGCATGTAACTGACCCAGTGGAGGAAATCCTGGTTCTGTCTCTGGGGCTCCTTAGCTGCACTATGTGGATCATACAGGTATGCAAGATACCTGTGTTTGTTCTGCTGACTTGGGGTCCCAGCAGTGGGGCACATTTTTTTTTTTTTTTTTTGAGACGGAGTCTTGCTCTGAGTGGGGCACATTTTTAAAACAAAAGGAAAATAACTACCAATCAGCAGAATTATATTTAAAACTGTTTCTACTGGGTTCTATTATTGTTTAAAAATAATGACAAGCAAATAAAAAAATTATGCCTTTAATAAATTGTTGCATCTTTGTTGTAATGCTGCTGGTTGCTAACCAGAGGAGAATGTACTTCCTCCTTTCCTATCCTCTCAGATTAGTGTCCTACATGTACATTTCCAAGTTCCCCATGGAGCTAGGCATTTTAAAGTGTGAATTAAACTGGCACCACTTGAGCAAAATATCAATCACCCTTTGAAGTTGGCAGCCTCTCAATGATATATTTTTATGAAATGTTACCTTACTTTATGACAATTCTCATTCTGGCATAAGCTGTGATCAGTTAGATATGGGAAGCAAGGTTCTGTGAAACAATCACAAACAATAAAGTCAATAATCTGCAAATTATGGACATTGATGCTTTTTAGGATCAGAGTAATAAAAATAGCTAATCACTGTCTTATGTCTTTTTATCAAAAATCCTAGACAATGAAAATTGTGAAGGTATTGCTTTCATCTTATGTTGCTGATCTTTCATTTGCTACACAGCAATTGTTAGGTTTAAATATGTGAGATGAAACATTTCTTTCAATAGACTTAATGTTAAGCACTTGAGTGAAAACATGAGTCAAATGTTTTACATTAATTTTCCTTCCTCCCTCCAGTAATGTAAGATTTTTGTGACCTGAAAGTTATGCAAATTTGTAAGTAGGTTAAAAAAGAAAAGTAACCTTATAGAAAGAGATCCTCACAGTAATTATTCTGATGCTTCACTTGTTTGCAATTTTTTTTTTGGCTATAGTTTGGATGAAAAAAATACAAACTTCCTTTTATATGGCTTTAGGCTTTTTTTTTTTTTTTAATTTGAACAAACTATCCAAAAATGACATGAAAAATCTGTCATTTGTTACAAATTAATTAATCAAAAAGTTAAGAACTCTTATAGCTAGAAAAAGAACACTTTAAACAAGGTGAAAACAATCAGGATTAAAAAAATTCCTGTATAAAATAAAATGCACGCACAAATAAGTAAGGACCAATTGCTGCTCAATGCACACAAATAAGCAAAGATTCAAAAGCAGGAATAAAGCTATTAAGAGTAGCTTTATCCCAAAGGTAATTATTGCTAATGCTTTTTAGGGTGGGAAAATATCCTACAGTAACTTTCAGTATGAATCTCACTGACCCCTATAACATCTTTGATGTGTTCTCACTATAACTCAGCTAAAAGAAAAGGCATCCTGTGTTCTAAATATCACACCTGCAGTTGTCCACCCTTGGGAATCATTCAATTCATTGGTAAACACAACCCACATGCATCAAAAGTTTCCAGTTTTTCCAGCTCTTTTTAACACTAGGGTCCCTCCCCTCTCCCCAGGCTCCTTGCAGCTATCTAGGGACTCTTTCACTTTTTGTCCTTTCCCGACCCTTCTGGACCACATTTTCTCTTCTTATTCAGGCCATCTGCTCTCAAGGAAGGTAAAACTTCTGCTAGGAAAACAATCAGCATCCCTAGCCATTAGTTGCTTTTGTGAAATATCCTTTAGCCACTGCCTATGAAGACATACATTGTGCAAATCACAATTCAAATTATGATGGTCGTTTAAAAATAGTTTGTAATTGATACATTTCTGGCCAGAGCCTCCCCCTTTACTCTGGTAGTGGTACAATCTCCTTGTTCTTGACAGAAGTCTTTCTAAAGACCTGCTCAAGCCTCACTAAGCAGCTGTGAGTTAGGTCATTTTCCCAGGAGTTTTACATGTGGAAAACTGGGCATTAGTAAGGCCTCAAAAAGGACACCATCTGGCCCTAGTGAAAAAAAGGATCATGACACTTCCTGTGGTACCAACAGACCCTGATGAACCAGAAAGGAATTCAGTCCTGGACTGTGATCCAATAGAGACCGGCCCCACAATCACCTCCGTGACAGCCAACTCCATTCATCTTAGCAGTTATCTCATAGCACAATGGACTTTTGTGCCATGCTGTTTACTGGAGGCGGAGTAAAATCCATTTTGATTTTTGTGTTTAGTCTCAGTGCCTGTCCTCTTTCCTGGAACACATACCACATCAGGAGAGAGTGAGCTGCACAAAGAACAGTTCTTTCAGTCCCCATTCAAACTTCTCAATTTCCCTCCCACTGTACATGAGGCATAAGAATAAAATACTGGACTCTTCAGAGGCTTCAGAAAATACCTTTTCTTGACAGGAAGAGCCCCTCCTCCCACTTTCAATAAAATTTTTTGAAACTATTGAAATCAATCACTTTTTTTCTGGAGAAGAAAATTTATATTTAAACAGATAAAGAAATTATTACTAGAAGTGTTTCACTGACTTCATTTAGTGTTCATGTGTTGAAAGCTTCTGTTAAAAACTACAGCAACAACATCAAGTAAACCAGGTTTTCTTTTCTGAAAAGAGAAGAGCCTGACCAAAGCAATAGGAGGGTGGATGCTGATGACATCTTACATTGTTCTATAGTTGTTTTCAGCTTACAAAGTCTTTCTATATTTTCTTTTTCAAAAGATGGAAATGGGGCAAGTCTGATTAATGAAATCAAATTTTTAATTCTTAAACTTTTTTCTTTGAAGATATTACAAAACGAACAAGGAAACCTCTCAACTAACTCGTTATCAACAACTACGTGTAGATACTTTTTAAACATAAAATATTATTTACAGTGGCTGATTACAGACCCTGAAGGTGGTCATCTCAAACGTGAACTGTTGCCATTCAGGATAAATAGGGGCTTCCACCTGAGGACTTTTATGTCATGTAGGTGGCAGCACAATGAGGAGGAGATGGGTGTGATGGGAAGGTGCTTTCTTAGATCTGAGAGCTCCCTTCTCAATTCTAACCAGATTCATCTTCATTATCTGCCTTCCATCTTTTTTTTTTTTTTCAAATTCTTGCAATTCTATGATACTAAACTTCATTTTGTCTGCCACTGGGGCTTCGTCTGTACACAGATCTGAATCCTTCCCCACTGTTGGAACTTTCAATAGAAAGCCATATTGCTACACAAAGGGACTTGGAGGTTAAAGAAAGAAGTTAAGGCCCATCGTTTTACTCTCAGAATTTAACTTGGGGAGGGGAATAGAGAGGCTGCTCTTCTTCCAGATACATTTTCTCCTGCCTTGATTTTGAAGAACTTAAAAAGCGAACACAGAATGAGTAGAACTTAATGAAGGAAAACATTTTTCTGACTCTCAGTCCCTCATGGAAATGATCAGGCTCTATTGTGGGAAGACATAGCTATTCCTCACTTATTAACATGTGTGTCCAAGGCCTAATTATAGTCATTCTCTTTTAATGTAGAATTGTCACCACTGGTGTTATTCATAAAGTGCCCATTGTGAGAAGTTCAAAACCGCAACCTTTATCTGTAGTCATCAGTGAATTTTCTCTGGATTCTGTAACCACTGGCAGCATATTATGACTACAAAGGCCAAGTTTTTGTGTATTACACTCCTCGTGTAATAATGAAAATGCCTGCAAGTAACAGCTTGATTAGAAATGAAGTGGGGTGGCGAGTTGGGGGCGGGCAGAGGGGAGAGTAGAGAGAGAGAGTTTCTATTTTGAAAGATCTAAAGCAGAGTATGAAACAGCCAGCATCCTCTTGCTGAAATGTCTGCACAATTACGCACACAGTTATGCATTACAGTCTTTCATTGGATGTGTCTCACAGCTTAAGTAAGAAAACTACCAAAGAAACTTTGAGGTAAGGGCCAGCAGTTAGGACCACAGACTTCATTGCCTAAGGGCTGGTTGAAAAGAGTAGGTGAAGCCGAGTCACGAGGCTCAGAGAGGGCATGGGATGTAGCTATTTGGAAAACGGCCTTTGAGGTAGCAGAGGCAATTCCCTAAAACAGAAAGAAGAGAAGAAAAAGGAGTAACCTCACCAGGAGGAGGAGGAAGTCCACAGTTTCCTCAGTGCTGCTGAACATAAAAGCCACTTAGATGCTAGAAAAGGGAGTGAAAAATCCAGACTTACACAGGCACATAAATGTTCAGTAATTTGGGACACAGACTCATTCTTTCCTTAAAGATCACTAATACTCCCTGTAAGAGTAATGAAGTTTTTTTTTCTTTTTTAAACAAAAGAACCATTGAAAACCCCGTTTATCATAAAATAATTAATTTTACCTATTATCTCTTCTGTCACTTTTCTTAGCATTGATTTTTACATCATTAACATATTTGCTTAGTATTAAATGATTTTAGGGGACTAAAACGTTTATTAAAAATATAAGTGACATCTCAGTTGCTGGGAAGGCCAGTGAGAACATTGTTTTAAACTGGAGGCTTGTGCGGCTCCCCCTACCCCACAGAAGCTCTGTTTTAAGGCAACAGTTCGCTAGGAAGAAAATGGCAAAACCAGAAACAATTTGCTCCTTAAAGGATTTGAGAACGCTTACGTTGGAGCCTTACAAAAGCGGCGTTATGTCCTTGAACATTCTAAAGATCATTGTTAATAGGATCAATTTTTGTGTGTTATTCAGCTGGATCGCTCATAGACTGTAAGAACTGCATTTTAGTAGAGGGACATGGTGGTGATGGGGGTGGGGGTGGGGGGCAAAGGAAGGCCCAGCAAATTCCATGTGATCAGTTCAGCTGCAATAATCTCTTTTCTCCTTCTTGACGAAGCCACACATGAGAGCACTCTGGTGTCTTTCATCATTATTTGTCACCCTTTTGTGCAAAACAACTTATATCCACAGCCATTCCAGCAATTAAAATGAAAAAGAACCAAACAGTATTCTCATTGAATACTCAGAGGCCAGTGCCACCAAGTGCCATCCAACCTATTGAATGTCAGATACCTAATGCCATTAGAGCTCTGTAAGTATTTTGTGAAAAAAAATAAATTGTTACATGCAGAATGTAGAGAATGATTTACAAAGATAAAATCTTTTAATGCCCTGGCAGCAGCTAGATCGCTTGTAACAGACTCTCGGTGACAATGTGAAGGAGAACTAAGCAACTGACAGGGATTCAGACTCATTTCAAAAGATTGAGAACTTTGAATTTTGGTAGACAAGAAGTCACAGGGTAAAGTCAATTCAATAAGAATAAGTCAATTTTGTTTCTGTTTAAATATTCTCTGAAAATCACAATGAACATTTTTTTAGCCTGATTTTCATTAAATACTTCTCCAAAACCATAATGTGCCACCACAGTTCCAAGAAAAGTACACTTTCATTCTTTTTTCTGAAAAAGGGCAAACTGAAATAAAGTAAAGATAAACCAACTTCCCCAATACCACAGACAGAGAGAATCAAGATTGAGGAATGATGATGACTTGGGCATTGGTGTTAATTTAGGACCACACACTCCAGGAAAACAAGAACCAGGAAGGAGCTTTTCTCATTCCATATGCCACACATTTTTATGTGATTTCCATCTGAAAACTTTAGGGTTACTACAAGATCATCAGTTTTGAATCAATGTATTTGTTATTCTATTTGGATGTCACTTTTAGAAAATATTATTAATAACGCTCTCTGAAATACCAAGAATGTACTTTACTGAACATTGTAATACAAACTACTTATAGATCCTTGTCCTGCATTACAGTTTAGTTAGAAAAAAAATGTTTACAAATGTAATTAGCATTTAAGGTAGCATGCTGCTGAAATTCTGAGGCGATATCAAAAACTTGAGTAGATAAAAAGAACCTTCTGGAGAATGTCCTGATAGACGAAGCAAGCAAAATAGAGCCCGAGTGAGCAAAGGGCAAAGGCATGTTAGAGATGGCAAAGGTGGTTAAAACCCAGTATGCACCTTATACAAAGACACTCCCATCTGCACAGCAACATCTAGAGAGGGCTTCACTCTCCTATTGCAGTTTTGATGCTGAGTAAACCTGTTTATCTAATGCAGAAGGGTTGGAACCAGAATTCCCAAATTGTGATTTGTGCTTTTATGCTAGCGGCAGCGGAGTCACTGAAGGGTTGTCAGCAATGGTGGACTGTCTTCGGCTGACTTGGACACAATCATTGAAAATGGCCAAATGACTGAAGGCAGAAGTGAGGCATATAGTTCAATATTGCAGGAGAAGGAAGTGAGAACTGTTATTTTTCCACCACTTAAGATAAATGTCAGAAGAGCTTCCCCCAACATCCCAAAGATCCCCATCAATGGTCTTTAGGACCACTTGGGGTGGCTGAAGACTGGCCAGATTGTGATCCAAAAAGGCATGTTTTGTGTAACACTTTCAGGATACATCATGTCTAGGAAGAAAACAGCGGATACAGGATATTTCTTCCCTTCTTCTAAGCTGGGATTTGGTAACAATCTCTTTACAACCTTTAGGGAATGCAAAATTCTAGAATTAGAAGAGTAATCTTTTATACTTAACATTCTTTCCCTGTAATTTTATAAAGAAAGCTGTGTGGGGATTCACTGTGGCTTTTACAGATCATTTTAAAGTAAATACATAATGTTTATAAATGACAAAGATTTCAGATGAAGCCCTGCTAAGGTTCCCCAAAATGTCCTTGTTTCTAAGAACAGTAATAGTAACAACAGCAAAAAAAATTGGAATAAATTAAGTAGCTAGCCTGGGTTAATTAAGTAGCTAGTCCAGGTGGTTCTGCTGCTGAGTAATGATTGAGTATGTCCCTTTAAAGTGACTATATTTCCTTGGTGCATTTTGTTTTTGGCAAAATATATGACTTTAAGATTATCAGTAGGGAGTGGCTGGCAATTTGGCTTTAATTTTTGTAAACTTTCTTGAATGCTTAATTGTTTGCTAAGATGTCAGCTGCAAGATTAGTGGAGCTGGAAAAAAAAAAAAAAAAAAAGCCTGCATTCACATTGGCCCTATGTCTATTTTCAGTGTGAAAGGAACTGGCTGGAGAGTGTTGCAAACACTTGAAGCTATGCATTCTGCATTATAATGAAATGGTGCTGTATTACACAATACCGAGGGTTTCTTTCTTTCTTTTTTTTTTTTTTTAAAGGGCATCATATCCAAGCCCTTTGAATGCACAGCAAGAGCAACAGATGACAAATATTAGGATGTGCTAAATGCCAGAACAATTACATTAAAATGGATTTCTTCCAGAGTGAATCCTCTCCAACTTCTATTTGGTAAATAATTAGATTGAAAACTACACAAGGACTCTTATAAAATACCGGAAGGAAGCTGAGTCAGGATTTTAAAAAACAAACTAACTTATCTTTACATCAAGAAAATGGTGTCTGGCGATGTACCCACAGATCAAATGTGTACATGTCTCGTGAAATTTAAGAATGTGTCATTTAACGTAGTCTTCTACCTATCTGTGAGAAAGAAAAATGTCATGAAGTATACTCACAGTTTGAGTTTCTTTTCTATATCTTTTAGTTATTGTAAATACAGGATCTTTAACTTTCTTGTACTAGGGGAACCCCTGAAAATAATGCATTTACTTTCTCTCTCAATAATTCTTTTTTCAAAGAGCAATATGTATTATTTTTAAAGTGAAAATAAATGAAATTTTGCAAAATCACTTAGCATTTAAGGAACAAATAATAAATACACCTATAATGCAATTTAAAATTTCTAATTATATTTAATTCTAGTGAAGTAAGCAGAGTTAGGACTGAAACGTCCAGTTCTTTATCCACAACTCCAAATCAAGCACACAAATGTGTTTGCTATCTGATGCATGGTAAAGAAAGGACAGAGTTATTGAAACCTATATAAAGCATATTTTAATATTTGCGGGCTTAGGACTCCATTTTCTAATGTATATTTTCTATTTAGCTTCTATGATCCCTTCAGTTGGAAATCTCTTTTCTTTTGGACGTCCATAACACTTCTGATCTATGAGACATTTGGCAGTTGTTATATTTTGTTGTGTTAGCTACTTTATTTTGATGGTTGTTGTAAGGGGAGCTCTGTTTTATTTATCACAAAGTACAGAGTCTGACATATAGTAAATGCTCAATAAATGTTTGTAGGGTAAAGGAATGAAAGCGTGAAGGATATGTGTATATATTTGGTCTCCTGAAAAAGCAACCAGCTCCTGGAGGGCAGAGAAGGCATGCTACACTTTTGTTGCCTTGCCCCTGGCACCTGGTGTCCTGCTGTGACAGATTATGTGGTAGAGTGACAGCATACATTTGATAGTGACAATAACTACTATGGAGAGGAGAGACCAAGAGAAGAGATGAAGCCAGGGAGGAAATAGAAGAGAGGAGAGAGACAAAAACAACAACAAAAAAGGAAAATCTAGTGCAGAGAATCAAGCTTGGGTCTAGCTTTGCCCTTGTATTAACTCAAACTTTTCCCTTGCTTTAGTCAAAGGGGAGATGAAAAGCAAGAGAGGAGGGAAATTCAGAAAGTAGAAGAGCATACATTATGCCTGAGAGTGCAATCAGTGTTCCAAATTTACCAAACTATTTGCCAATGTATGGATAGCAAATATTTTTAAACAGTTTCTAGTTTAGTAAACTTAAACCATTATTGTGTATTCTAAAGTTATTGGGATGTTGGAGTTTATTAGATATTGTAGAGAATTTCAAAGAACTAATCCAAAAAACTTGAGAAATTATAATTATTTTTTCCTAATGAGTACACTTAACAGGCTACAAACTCTCAAATGTGATACATTTGGCAAAGAATAGGCCCTGTCACGAAACCTGAAAGAGGTCTATGCCATTATTAATCTGCTACCCAGGCAACACTTTTTGGGCCTTAATGAATAGCCTCTAATTGGCTGGGATTGGCCCACATACCCAGGAGCTATTCGCAAAATACATTTTCGTCCCCCAAACTTCACATCTTTCTTGCATCTGCCATAGAGGAAGATTATCCTGCTCACATTATAGTATGGTTTTACTAGTTATCACAATGACTGATGTAAGTAATTGCTCCATTAAGATTAAAAAATATATATTTCTGATTATATACATATAATATAAACATATTGATAAAAAGAATAATTATTGGAGCAAGATGGCCGAATAGGAGCAGCTCCAGTCTTCAACTCCCAGCGCCAGCGACACAGAAGACCGGTGATTTCGGCATTTTCAACTGAGGTACTGGGTTCATCTCACTGGGGAGTGCCGGACGATCGGTACTGGTCAGCTGCTGCAGCCCGACCAGCGAGAGCTGAAGCAGGGCGAGGCATTGCCTCACCTGAGAAGCGCAAGGGGGAAGGGAATCCCTTTTCCTAGCCAGGGGAACTGAGACACACAACACCTGGAGAATTGGGTAACTCCCACCCCAATACTGCGCTTTGAGCAAACAGGCACACCAGGAGATCATATCCCACACCTGGCCGGGAGGGTCCCACACCCACGGAGCCTCCCTCATTGCTATTACAGCAGTCTGTGATCTACCGGCAAGGCAGCAGCGAGGCTGGGGGAGGGGCGCCCGCCATTGCTGAGGCTTAAGTAGGTAAACAAAGCTGCTGGGAAGCTCGAACTGGGTGGAGCTCACAGCAGCTCAAGGAAACCTGCCTGTCTCTGTAGACTCCACCTCTGGGGGCAGGGCACAGAAAACAATAACAAAGCAGCAGACACCTCTGCAGACGCAAACGACTCTGTCTGACAGCTTTGGAGAGAGCAGTGGATCTCCCAACACGGAGGCTGAGATCTGAGAAGGGACAGACTCCCTGATCAAGCGGGTCCCTGACCCCTGAGTAGCCTAACTGGGAGACATCCCCCACTAGGGGCAGTCTGACACCCCACACCTCACAGGGTGGAGTACACCCCTGAGAGGAAGCTTCCAAAGCAAGAATCAGACAGGTACACTTGCTGTTCAGAAATATTCTATCTTCTGCAGCCTCTGCTGCTGTTACCCAGGCAAACAGGGTCTGGAGTGGACCTCAAGCAATCTCCAACAGACCTACAGCTGAGGGTCCTGACTGTTAGAAGGAAAACTATCAAACAGGAAGGACACCTACACCAAAACCCCATCAGTACATCACCATCATCAAAGACCAGAGGCAGATAAAACCACAAAGATGGGGAAAAAGCAGGGCAGAAAAGCTGGAAATTCAAAAAACAAGAGCGCATCTCCCCCGGCAAAGGAGCGCAGCTCATCGCCAGCAACGGATCAAAGCTGGACGGAGAATGACTTTGACGAGATGAGAGAAGAAGGCTTCAGTCCATCAAATTTCTCAGAGCTAAAGGAGGAATTACGTACCCAGCGCAAAGAAACTAAAAATCTTGAAAAAAAAGTGGAAGAATTGACGGCTAGACTAATTAATGCAGAGAAGGTCATAAACGAAATGAAAGAGATGAAAACCATGACACGAGAAATACGTGACAAATGCACAAGCTTCAGTAACCGACTCGATCAACTGGAAGAAAGAGTATCAGCAATTGAGGATCAAATGAATGAAATGAAGCGAGAAGAGAAACCAAAAGAAAAAAGAAGAAAAAGAAATGAACAAAGCCTGCAAGAAGTATGGGATTATGTAAAAAGACCAAATCTACGTCTGATTGGGGTGCCTGAAAGTGAGGGGGAAAATGGAACCAAGTTGGAAAACACTCTTCAGGATATCATCCAGGAGAACTTCCCCAACCTAGTAGGGCAGGCCAACATTCAAATCCAGGAAATACAGAGAACGCCACAAAGATACTCCTCGAGAAGAGCAACTCCAAGACACATAATTGCCAGATTCACCAAAGTTGAAATGAAGGAAAAAATCTTAAGGGCAGCCAGAGAGAAAGGTCGGGTTACCCACAAAGGGAAGCCCATCAGACTCACAGCAGATCTCTCGGCAGAAACTCTCCAAGCCAGAAGAGAGTGGGGGCCAATATTCAACATTCTTAAAGAAAAGAATTTTAAACCCAGAATTTCATATCCAGCCAAACTAAGTTTCATAAGTGAAGGAGAAATAAAATCCTTTACAGATAAGCAAATGCTTAGAGATTTTGTCACCACTAGGCCTGCCTTACAAGAGACCCTGAAGGAAGCACTCAACATGGAAAGGAACAACCGGTACCAGCCATCTCAAAAACATGCCAAAATGTAAAGACCATCGAGGCTAGGAAGAAACTGCATCAACTAATGAGCAAAATAACCAGTTAATATCATAATGGCAGGATCAAGTTCACACATAACAATCTTAACCTTAAATGTAAATGGACTAAATGCTCCAATTAAGAGACACAGACTGGCAAACTGGATAAAGAGTCAAGACCCATCAGTCTGCTGTATTCAGGAGACCCATCTCACACGCAGAGACATACATAGGCTCAAAATAAAGGGATGGAGGAAGATTTACCAAGCAAATGGAGAACAAAAAAAAGCGGGGGTTGCAATACTAGTCTCTGATAAAACAGACTTTAAACCATCAAAGATCAAAAGAGACAAAGAAGGCCATTACATAATGGTAAAGGGATCAATTCAACAGGAAGAGCTAACTATCCTAAATATATATGCACCCAATACAGGAGCACCCAGATTCATAAAGCAAGTCCTTAGAGACTTACAAAGAGACTTAGACTCCCATACAATAATAATGGGAGACTTCAACACTCCATTGTCAACATTAGACAGATCAACGAGACAGAAAGTTAACAAGGATATCCAGGAATTGAACTCATCTCTGCAGCAAGCAGACCTAATAGACATCTATAGAACTCTCCACCCCAAATCAACAGAATATACATTCTTCTCAGCACCACATCGTACTTATTCCAAAATTGACCACGTAATTGGAAGTAAAGCACTCCTCAGCAAATGTACAAGAACAGAAATTATAACAAACTGTCTCTCAGACCACAGTGCAATCAAACTAGAACTCAGGACTAAGAAACTCAATCAAAACCGCTCAACTACATGGAAACTGAACAACCTGCTCCTGAATGACTACTGGGTACATAACGAAATGAAGGCAGAAATAAAGATGTTCTTTGAAACCAATGAGAACAAAGATACAACATACCAGAATCTCTGGGACACATTTAAAGCAGTGTGTAGAGGGAAATTTATAGCACTAAATGCTCACAAGAGAAAGCAGGAAAGATCTAAAATTGACACTCTAACATCACAATTAAAAGAACTAGAGAAGCAAGAGCAAACACATTCGAAAGCTAGCAGAAGGCTAGAAATAACTAAGATCAGAGCAGAACTGAAGGAGATAGAGACACAAAAAACCCTCCAAAAAATCAATGAATCCAGGAGTTGGTTTTTTGAAAAGATCAACAAAATTGACAGACCACTAGCAAGACTAATAAAGAAGAAAAGAGAGAAGAATCAAATCGACGCAATTAAAAATGAAAAAGGGGATATCACCACCGACCCCACAGAAATACAAACTACCATCAGAGAATACTATAAACACCTCTACGCAAATAAACTGGAAAATCTAGAAGAAATGGATAATTTCCTGGACACTTACACTCTTCCAAGACTAAACCAGGAAGAAGTTGAATCCCTGAATAGACCAATAGCAGGCTCTGAAATCGAGGCAACAATTAATAGCCTACCAACCAAAAAAAGTCCAGGACCAGATGGATTCACAGCTGAATTCTACCAGAGGTACAAGGAGGAGTTGGTACCATTCCTTCTGAAACTATTCCAATCAATAGAAAAAGAGGGAATCCTCCCTAACTCATTTTATGAGGCCAACATCATCCTGATACCAAAGCCTGGCAGAGATACAACAAAAAAAGAGAATTTTAGACCAATATCTCTGATGAACATCGATGCAAAAATCCTCAATAAAATACTGGCAAACCGGATTCAGCAACACATCAAAAAGCTTATCCACCATGATCAAGTGGGCTTCATCCCTGGGATGCAAGGCTGGTTCAACATTCGCAAATCAATAAACATAATCCAACATATAAACAGAACCAAAGACAAGAACCACATGATTATTTCAATAGATGCAGAAAAGGCTTTTGACAAAATTCAACAGCCCTTCATGCTAAAAACGCTCAATAAATTCGGTATTGATGGAACGTACCTCAAAATAATAAGAGCTATTTATGACAAACCCACAGCCAATATCATACTGAATGGGCAAAAACTGGAAAAATTCCCTTTGAAAACTGGCACAAGACAGGGATGCCCTCTCTCACCACTCCTATTCAACATAGTGTTGGAAGTTCTGGCTAGGGCAATCAGGCAAGAGAAAGAAATCAAGGGTATTCAGTTAGGAAAAGAAGAAGTCAAATTGTCCCTCTTTGCAGATGACATGATTGTATATTTAGAAAACCCCATTGTCTCAGCCCAAAATCTCCTTAAGCTGATAAGCAACTTCAGCAAAGTCTCAGGATACAAAATTAATGTGCAAAAATCACAAGCATTCTTATACACTAGTAACAGACAAACAGAGAGCCAAATCATGAATGAACTTCCATTCACAATTGCTTCAAAGAGAATAAAATACCTAGGAATCCAACTGACAAGGGATGTAAAGGACCTCTTCAAGGAGAACTACAAACCACTGCTCAGTGAAATAAAAGAGGACACAAACAAATGGAAGAACATACCATGCTCATGGATAGGAAGAATCAATATCGTGAAAATGGCCATACTGCCCAAGGTAATTTATAGATTCAATGCCAT